>NC_139335.1:415000-472500 GCF_056507025.1 Lutjanus erythropterus | reverse complement strand
GTGTGTGTGTGTGTGTGTGTGTGTGTGTTTCTCTGTGTGTGTGTGTGTTTCTGTGTGTGTTTCTGTGTGTGTGTGTGTGTGTGTTTCTCTCTCTCTGTGTGTGTGTGTGTGTGTGTGTGTGTTTCTGTGTGTGTGTGTGTGTGTGTGTGTGTGTTTCTCTCTCTCTCTCTCTCTCTCTGTGTGTGTGTGTTTCTGTGTGTGTGTGTGTGTTTCTCTCTGTGTGTGCGTGTGTGTGTGTGTGTGTGTGTGTTTCTGTGTGTGTGTGTGTGTGTGTGTGTGTGTGTGTGTGTTTCTCTCTCTCTCTCTCTCTGTGTGTGTGTGTGTTTCTCTCTCTCTCTGTGTGTGTGTGTGTGTGTGTTTCTCTGTGTGTGTGTGTGTGTGTGTGTGTGTGTGTGTGTGTGTGTGTGTGTGTGTGTGTGTGTGTGTTTCTGTGTGTGTGTGTGTGTGTGTGTGTGTGTCATGAGACTGGTGTTAACATTCCTGAGGTTCAACACGAGGTTCCTCAAACAAAACTTCAGTGTTTGACGCTGCTGCTGCTCTGATTGGTCTGTTCACTGTGAACCGTTTAAATAAAGCTTTATTTGTATGAAGGAAGTGCAGCACGTGGCCAAAAGTATGTGGACACCATGAACAGTTCGTGTGCTAAATCCTCAGATCTATCAGTTCAGAACGTTCTCACACAGAACCTCCCACAGGCTGCAGATTGATCAACATATTGTTGGAGTCGTTCTGACATAAAGAAACTGCTGCTGAAAAGAAACAACAAGTAATATTCACTTAATAACTGTGTTTATTAGTATTTTCAAACAAAGTGTGAGGGAATGCAAAATATTAAAAACAACTTTCCGTCCGATGCAAACAGAACAATAACAGTTCAATGATGTTCATATTATCTGTTACTGTCAAGGTAAAAGATTTTGTTATTTTTCAACAGACAAAATTGTGACAGGATTAATCGACCAGTTAATCGACAATGAAAATAATTTTTAGATGCAGCTTTAATAATTAAGCAGCAAAACTATGTAGTTATAAAGTCGACAGGACAGAGGAAAGTCTTCTGCTTGTTAAAGGGTAAAACCATGAACCATGTTAGCGTCTAGCTTCTTGTACTGAGAATAAATGTGTGTGTTAGCATTGAGCTAGCTGCTGTCTCCTCTCTGGTTTCAGCTCTTCTCCATAGTGATCCTCGGCTGCGTCGCTAACGAGGGTTACATCAACCGCCCCGAGGAGGTCGAGGAGTTCTGCATCTTCAACCGGAACCAGAACGCCTGCAACTATGCCGTCTCCATGGGGACACTGTGTTTCCTCTGCAGCACCAGCTTCCTGGCGCTGGACGTTTACTTTCCTCAGATCAGCGGCGTGAAGGACAGGAAGAAGGCCGTCATGGCTGACATCGGGGTGTCAGGTTAGACTCCGCCTCCTCTGCTGTGAATTACCTGTTATTACCTGTGGGTGTGTTTAGTGACCGTGTGTAACCTGTGTTCTCTGCAGCTCTCTGGTCCCTCGTCTGGTTCATCGGCTTCTGTTTTCTGGCCAATCAGTGGCAGGTTTCTAAAGAAGAGGACAACCCTCTGAATGAAGGAGCCGATGCTGCCAGAGCCGCCGTCGTCTTCTCCTTCTTCTCCGTCTTCACCTGGGTACGTACGTCAAACACAAGCTGGGACAAAGTGTAAAATATGAACAAAAACAGAATTCAACGTTCCTCAGGTGAACAGGTGAGGTGGTAACAGGTGACAGGATCATGATCGGGTATTAAAGGGGCGTCCTGGAAAGACTCAGTGGTTCACATCATGGATGGGGTCAGATTCACCACTCTGTGAAAAACTGCAAACAGTCCAACAGTTTAAGAACGTTTGTCAACACAAAATCCATAATTATAGGACTCCAACTAATGATCTTTATCTTTATCTTGATTCATCTCCTGATCATTTGATCAGTTCATTGATGAATTAAGTACAAACACAGGTGCAAAGTCCAGACGTGTCTCCCATTGAAAATGTGTGGTGCATCATGAAGCACAAAATAGGACAACAGAGACTGAGGACTGTTGATCAGCTGAAGACGAATATCAAGAAAGAATGAGACAGAATTGACCTTTAAAACTTCAACAAACACTGACTGAGTGTCAGAAGAAAAGATGATGGATCACAGAGAGAAACATGAAACACAACGACTGCAGATTTACACAAAACATTAAAGTCTGTCAGTCTGAATCTTAAATATCTGCTCTTTGTTCTGGATTCAACTGAATACAGGTGGAAAAGTTTTTTCAAATCATTATGTTGTGTTTTAACTTTTGTTTTTGTGGTTGTTCTCACCTCACACACGTCACAGCTTCTAATAAAACATCACTGCTATAATAAGACTAATGACCTCTGTCCTCTCTGACAGCAGAACCATCTGAGACACACGTGACGTGTAACATACGTGATGTTTTCTCCTGTCTGTGTGTTACGTGTGTGTGATATGTTGTGTGTAGGGAGGTCTCACTCTGCTGTCGCTGGAGCGTCTGAAGAGAGTCTCGTTTGAAGAAGAATACAACAAACTGTTCAGCCCACCGCTCGCCTGAAAAACACACACACACGCTAACTTCACCTCTCCTCCTTCAGCCAATCAGAGACGAGTCTTCCTGTGCTTCCTGTTTCCTTGTCAGCTCAGTCTGGACTGTGATTGGCTGCTCTAAGTGCCTGTCAACCAAAGTGCCTTCCTGTTGCCATGGCGACAAAGTGATGTTGTTTTCTTCCTCAGATGTTTCGGAGCTGATTTATAAACTTCATGTGCCAGTGTGTTATTATTATTGTTGTTGTTGTTGTTGTTGTTGTTGTTGTTGTTGTTGCTATGATAATGAGCACAATGATGTCATTATTCTGACATAATGATCTGTGAGGAAGATTAAAGTTATCAACTCTGACACTGACTGTATATGAAGAGTCAATGAACTCTGCTGCCCTGCTGGCATTCAGTTACCTCAGATACTCTGTGTGTGTGTGTGTGTGTGTGTGTGTGTGTGTGTGTGTGTGTGTGTGTGTCTCTTCATCTTCAGGAACTTTTGACTCTCAGAAATTAATTAAAATCAGTGTCTATGAATTTTAAGCATCAGAGGTTCTAATAAATATAAAAACCCAAAATCACATGTAGATGTTCAGATTTTAATTTTTCTACCATTAGTTCTTCATTTGATACATTTTTTATTTATATAAAAAAAATTAAGACATTAAAATGTGTTTTCGTCGAGCTTTGTGCATCACTGTAAATACTGGAATAATTTTAAGTTGTTTTTTTTAATGACAGATGTTCAGTTCTAACCTGTCAATCATCTCTACTGAAGTGTTTAAATAATATTTGCAAATAAAAATCAGATTAACTAAAATACAGCAGGTTGGAGATCTAGTCTGATCTAGATCAGTGTGATCCAGCTGCTGTTTACATCAGCTGGATCACACTGAGGTCTCGATCAATACCTGATTGATTTACAAAGTTATTGATTGTTGTTGCCATCAGTCAGTGAGACACAAAAACATGAAATTAAACAAAGGTTGAAAAATAGTGAAGTTGCTGCTTGTTTGTTTTTACTGCAGCAGCTGAAACTGTCGAAGTTTCATGATGTTCTTGAAAACTGTGCAGGTTCTGTTACGTTAGCTTTGTCCACCAATTCTACAGAAACAGGAAGTTACTTTTAAAATAAAGTCCAGAATGATTCGTTTTGTCTCGGTCACCTGGTGTGGGCGGTCCAACATGTCAGACTCACCTGTTCTGTTTCCACAGGAAGTGAATTTGTTTGAACTACAAAACAAAAGTTCACTATCAGTTTTTTTGTTGTAAAGACATAAAAGTGTGGGATCGACACATTTAGTTCAAAAAATCATTTAAATAAAAGAGTAAACAAGAAAACATGTCCACCATGGTGGAAAGTTCTATTTATATGAAACGATTTCATTTAAAATGGTGTCATTTATAATTTAATCAATGAAACGTGGTGTTCAGACCAAGAAATGCCTCATAAATGTTATTACATCACATTATTTAGTCTATTTTTCTATCAAGATGTTTAATCACACTGTTTATATTTATCAAGAATCAGTTGAGAAAGTTTAAAGTCAAATCAAAATGTCACAGCTGAGACTTTAAAGTGTCTGTAGTTGGAGAAACGGTCATTCCATCGTCTTTTCATCACGTTTTCATCTTGTTAAGTTTTGTTTTTGTCTTGTAATATATTTTATATCAGAAGGACAGGAAAACTTCAAAAAAAAGATCTGGTTTTTGTCTCATCTCGAGACATAAACGAGATCTTTTTAAGACCGATATGAGACTTTGAATATTTTCTCATAGTCCTTAAATTCAGCTCCTGGGAAACAGCGTCGTCTCAGCCTGAGACTAATTTAAGCCCAGTTTAAAAACATAAAATGCTCTTTTTTTGTCTCGCCACATTGACCTGAAATTCGTCTTAAATAAGACAAATGTTTCTCTGCTCTGATTGGCTGTAGGTCTACTCTGTCCTTCCCTGACAACGACCTGAAGCTTTGTTTTTTGTTGTTTTGTTGTTTTCATAAATGTCTGTGATTCTTAAACTTGAGAAAAAAGTCAGTAAAAAAAGTGGAGTCTTGATGTTTGAGCAGAAATAAACCCAGAGTCCAGTCTGACAGGTAAAAAACCCTGAAGGTTTCTGATGGACTGATTCTGATGAGTAAATAAACATTGATTATTAATGATTTGCGATTATGATCAATTCATTTACAATCAAATCATACAGTTGAACTCGGCTACAAAATGTTCTGGAAACATTTGTTTTTGGTTCTGTGAAGTTAAAGTCATTACACATGTATAAACAGCAAAGTTTTTCTGACATAAAACCGACGTTACTGTTACGTTTCCAAAACGTTCTGGGAAAATTAATCGAATGTTTTTGGAAAGTCACTTGAATGTTTCCCCTGGATGTTATAAAACAAGAGTTTTTCCAAAGTAAAAGTAATGTTGTGGAGGATGTGTGCAGAACGGTTTGCTGGACGTTCCCTCAACGTTCCCTGCATGTTTAAGTTTTTCTACAACATCCTGGACATTTGAACAACATTCTTAGAACGCTGTGGGAGGGTTACCACAGAAACCTACAGGGAACATTCTGGGAATGTTATGTGTCAGTTGGTCACATTATTATTATAATTATTTCAAAATAAAAGTTGTCGGTGGAATATTCCTTTAACTCAGAACAGCAGTTTTTTTTTTCTTTGGTCAAACCCTGTCAATAAAGTTTTCTGATTTTAATGGTGTGTGTGTGTGTGTGTGTGTGTGTGTGTGTGTGTGTGCGTGCGCGTGTATGTGCGTGTGTGTGTGTGTGTGTGTGTGTGTGTGTGTGTGTGTGTGTGCGTGTGTGTGTGTGTGTGTGTGTGTGTGTGTGCGTGTGCGTGTGTGTGCGTGTGTGTGTGTGTGTGTGTGTGCAGGCTGCCCAGTGTCTCCTGGCCGTCCACAGGTTCAAACTGGGAGCTGATTCTGTCACGTTCAATCAGGACTACGTCGACCCCAACCAGCCAGAGGCTCTGCAGGAGGCCCTGCCCACTGAGGAGTAGAGGGGGCGTGGCTTAAAGACTTTCTGACTTGGCACCATCATGATGATGCGTTCATGGACTCCTCCCCAAGTCAGACTGCAGCAACAAGGAGGAACAAAAACAATTCAACTGTTGATGATGATGACACACCATCAGGGGGTGTGTTTTATCTGTCAGCAGCCAATCACAGTCCAGACCACACTCTTTATAGTTTTATTAAAAGTGAAAGCCGGATCAGCTGTGGAGCTAACATCAGCCATCACTGAAGACTGTCTCATGGCACTGCAAACATGCTAACGTAGCATCTAACCAACAGAATGAAAATAATGCCAGTTCACCATGTTAGCAAGCTAGCTGTTTGATTAGAGCTAACATTATTTATTGTTTATTTATTGGGCTGTGTTTGTTCATTCGTTGACCAACCGTCACAAAATACAAAACAATAAAAGTTCCTTCACATTAAAAGCCTGAGAGTAGATGCTAAACTCCTTGGAGAAAGTTAATATTTACTTTTATTTTATTTAAGAAAAAACATATTTAAAGGAAACCATTAAAGAAAGTACTACAGAATCAGTTTAATCACGCTAGCTTACGACGTGTAGCTAACATGAACAAAATAATATTATGAGTGTGACATTTTATCCCTCAGCCTCTGTATTCTAATTCTAAGGGCTAATGCTAACTGCTACTATTTTATACTTAGAAACTGTTCAGGTTGGTCACCTGATATGACAACCTCGACTCTAATTGGCTGGTGGTGTCCTCCTGCTGGTTGGAGGAGGAGGGACTAACCTTTATTTACACTTTGTCAAAGGACAAGATGTTTTATAGAAACAGAGCGCTCACTCTGTGGGTTAACTGGTGCTGCAGCTTCTTTTTTTTTTAATCTGAAGTAGTTTTTGTTTGTGGAGTTTTTGTGTGTTTCTGTGTGTTTGTCTAATAATAATATATATATTATATACATCTGTCTGAATCTACGTGAACAACAAACTAAACTCTGACAACACACTTTACATCTTTATTGTTCTGTGAGCTAAAATTACTGTTTTTCTGAATGGAGTTTGGTTGGTTAGTAGAGCGTGATGTTTGTCTTATATAAAGCAGGTTCCTGTCAGAAAAGTCTGTGAAAATATTCTAAATATGGTGTTCGCTCATACTGATAAAGATTTTTTTGGTGCCTAAAATAAAATAGAAATACTTATTTACTGTAAGTGTAGTTTTTGGGTATCTGTACTTTACTTGAGTATTTTATTTATTTTACTGCCTACATTTGAACACAAATATCGATATTTTCTACTCAGCATTCAACTATATTTTCAAAACAGGCTCCTTACTTTAGTATGAATGACTCTGAGGTGAATTATTGATTATTGTTATTTTGCATCATTGTGCTCCGCCTCCAAACATCCAGACTGATTTCATCCTGAACGGACAAAACAATAAGACACAGAAAAGACGACTGACTGGTGGATCCATCAGAGGACGTCACACAGGACAGACGGGACGAGACAGAACACACTGTCAGAACATGAGACAGACAGAGAGGGAGACAGTCAGTAGAAATGTCCTTCAGAGGACGACTTTTTACTTTTACACTCTGAGGACATTTCAGAGCCTGAACTTTTTCACTTTTCCTGCAGTAAACAGGTCAATCAGTTCTTCTTCTGTTACTCGAGTATCTGTGTGACTCAGCCTCCCTCTGGGTAACTCTGACTGACTGCAGACAAATTTTAAAAATGAAAGAGTTTAATGATAATCACAAAGTGCTGACAGGTAGAGTCTCACCTGGATTCATGAACATGAACGAACAGGTGAAGGAGTGACTCACTGAGTGTTTACAGTCTGATTCAAACCAAACTTTATTATCACAAACAGTCAGCACCAAACTATTGACTTTGGCCAAAAACTCTTCCAACCAATCAGCTGAGAGGATCCCAATGTTTGACTTGATTTAATAATGAGCCTTTTCATTAAACATGACTCAGTCAGTGTGTGTGTGTGTGTGTGTGTTTGTGTGTGTGTGTGTGTGTGTGTGTGTGTGTGTGTGTGTGTGTGTGTGTGTGTGTTAAATTAAATTCCAAACTGACAGAATCTTTTCTTGATGCTTTAATCTGATTGAACACAACAACAAAGACAATCAAAATCATTTATAAAATATAAAAAAGAAAAATATAAATCTGAATAAAAACAAATGCTGTTTTTATAAATAAATAAATAAATACATAAATAAGTGAATAAATAAATAAATAAATATCAAAATAAATAAATTAAATATTAATTATCGGAGTAATGAAAAAATTGCATTGTCAGTGGATGTGACTTCTTGTCGTGTGTGGGCGTGGTCTGATGTCATAGGTGGACGTCTTAGAAGTGGGCGTGGCCTCGTGTCGTCATGTCTCTCGAGATTAAACAGGTACGGTGTTCGGACAAGGTGGACTGTAGGACCTTGAACAGATCTCTCCTCAGAGCCATCCAACCGCAGACTGCGCTGTCCTGAATGACACACAGAGAGACACGCCCCTTTCAGCTCTGATTGGCCCACACACTCTGACTGACAGACTGATCTCTTAATAATGATGTGACATACAGACGGACTTCAGAGCAACATCATCACAGAGATGCACACACAGCTACATGTAAAAGATACTGACCATGCTAACATTAGCTAATGCTAAGCTACATATATATTATATGATATGAAAGACAAACAAACAGATCCAACTCTGACAGAATCAACAGTTTAGTAATCTATGTTAAATTTATGTTGATAATAACTGTTGACAAGAATCTTTCCACCAGCTACCAAAGATCTTTCTCCCCCTGAACGCATCGCACCTTAAACGTTTGTAAACAAGAAACTCGTCTGTAAACAAGAAACTCGTCTGTAAACTGTTTACGTTTCATATCTGAACACGTGTGTCAGTGAGTTTACCTGCTGCGTGACGGCTGCTTCCACCTTACTGAAGTACGAAGACAAAACACCTGACACATCAACAGGGGACACCTGGAGACAGAGAGACAGGCAGGTCAGACTGACTGACAGACAGACAGGTGTACAGACAGACAGGTGTACAGACAGACAGGTGTACAGACAGACAGGTACTCACACAGCGTCCCTCATCCACTAGTCGGTGCAGTTTTACTTCGAATTCGCTGAGTTTCTCGTCGTCCCAGGAGACTCCGCCCTCTCCCAGAGGTACTTCATAATTCTGGAACACTAGCTCCGCCTTCCGCAGTGACTCATACACTACCCATGATACTCGGTGGCACTGCAGAGAACCAATCAGAGGTCATTTTTTTGTTCAAAGTTTTAAAGGTATTTCACAAAACTTAAAAGCAGCCCTGTGATTGGCTGAGAGGCTCAGATGACGTCAGACGATTACCTGAGGGTGACTGGCTGTGGCATTAGGGAAGAGGTAGGTCGGAAAGGAGATGTTGGCGTTGTACGACTGGCAGTCGACAGGAAGGTCCCTCTGCAGGACAGACATGGAACAGTTTACACTTTATCAACAACCAAACTAACAGCTAATGCTAAGCTACACATGCAAAGACACTGACCAAGCTAATATTAGCTAATGCTAAGCTACATATAAACATTTTAACATCCTCAGCTGATTGAATAAAATTAAAATGTGGAACAGTGAGAGAAACTTAAGTATCTAACTCTCTACAAACCAACCAAACTCCATTGATAAAATCAGTAATTTTGAAACTGAATGAACCCTTAAAAACACTGAAGTTTGATTGGTTGGTAGACAACGGCTTCCTGACAGAAACGTCTGTCTGACAGAAAGGTAAAGTGGTGAAAATATTCTAAATACAGTGTACACTTGGACTGATACAGATTTTTTTAGGTCACTTCCTCATACAACCACACTCAAATAATCTGAACTGTCCCTTTAAAGCGTCACATGACCTATGAAAGGACTCAGTTTAAAGGTCAAAGGTCGTACCAGGTCTCTGAGCGCGTTGTGGACCGACAACACCAGGTTCCCCTGCAGCTGACAGGTTGGCCTCGCCAGCGCCATCAGCTGGAGGCTGCAGAGCTGCAGGAGGACGAGGACGACTGCAGACAGAGGCATGGTTCTAGTCCTGATGGTTCTGATGGTCCTGGTTTCAGGTGGTTTTCAGCAGGTCTTGGTTCTTCAGGTGAGCTCCTGTGTGAGCCGGCAGCTTCAGGTGAGTTCAGAAAAGCTGAAACAGAGAGCAGCAGATCAGCCAATCAGAGAGTGTGTACCTGTGTGAGTCATCAGACCACAGCGGGAGCAGAGACCTAGACCCGGACCCGTCTGGTTCTCCAGGTGAGTCACTGCAGGTTCAATCAGGTCCACGAGTCTCTGAGTCAGGAATTAACGGATTTATTCTGCCTGATGAATAAATAAACTGAGGTGACATCACAAACTGATCATCTCTGATCACTGATCTGATTGATTGATTTTATTTAGTTCACATCTCATTCTACAGGCCGAGCATCACTGAACCGAGGCTCGAGGTTCTCAAATCACCGCTGGAAGAAAGAATTTCTGTTTAATCTTTTATTAATTCATCTATTTATTTTTATTTACTTTTCATTTGATACTTTCAAAGTTTAAAAGCTTCACTTTTGTCTTTAAGTCTAAATTCTCAGATTTTCTGAAATGTGAATATTTTCTGCTTCTTGAGTTAAGTTAAGTTTTCTGGTTAAGTTCTGTTTTCCAGATCGACGGCGGCGGCGGTCAGAAATGCGAGCGTGAAGACGAGCACGGTTTGAGAGTTTCGTTTCAGAGAACGTTACGTGAACATTAATGTGAGTCATTTTCAACATTAATGAAACGAGTGAGAGTGAAACACGTCGCTGATTCAAACGTCTCTGAGCTCTGAAACCAAACTTCCAGTCTGATGTTCGTCACTTTCCACCGCGCCGTCTCCGACACGCCACGACGCTCCCGCACCGCCGCGGACGCCCGGGGAAACTCGCCACGTGGAAATAACATGGAAACAACGTAACGTAACGCTTTTACATCATGATAATTATATAATATATTTATCGACATCTTTTTAATGTTTTATTATTTTTTTTTTAATTTAAACAACAAATGAATTACGGTAAATAAATACTGATGTCTTTAAGTTTCTGTTTCATATTCAGATTTTCATTAGTCAGAATTTAATTCAGATATTTAGGTTTCACACATTAAAAACTGGACTATATGTGTCATAAAGGGACCTTCTGTCTATTATTTAGAGGTTTAGTCATCAAGCTTTATATTAAACACCAGGTTCATTTATTATGTTTGACAAGCTTAATATGAAAATTATAAATATAAACATATGTTCTTGTATCATGATGCACTTTGTGCACATAATTCTTATAATTCCTGTTCTGTATCTCTGCTTCTACTCTGTGACACTATATATGTTTAATAACAGTATGATGCTGTTTGGAAAAAAAACTTTTACTGTATGTATTTTATTTTATTATCTATTATTGCCATTTTGTCTCCACATGTTTGGAAGGTTGCACATCTTCTTATTGCAATATCAATCAATCAATCAATCAATCAATCAATCAATCAATCAATCAATCAATCTATCTATCTATCTATCTATCTATCTATGCAATGTATGTTTCTGTTCTTGGAAGGAACATCTGTGATGTGAACAATTAAAAAAAAAGAAACTTCTGATTCTGAATCAGTTTGATCAGACAAACATGAAGGTTCATGTTTCAGCTCAGAAATCAGACTTTTAATGTTTATTTTTACTTTGACGAGTCAAACTAAAAACTCAGAGTTAAATCAGGTGTAAAGAAACATTTTAGTTCAGTGAAATAGAAATAAAAACTAGAAACTAAAACAGGAACTAACTGAGACATAAAAATAAATGTCTGTAGTTTTCGTTTTACAGCAAACTGAGGAAGTGAGACGTCGACAAGATACACACTCACATAATAATAACAATAATAATAATAATAATAATAATAATAACCACATTATATTTAAAGTAAAAATAATGATAATACTGAAGTTAATAAACCTAAATTAAACATTATGAAATCTAAAATCTAAGCTGAAAACTAAAATTAAACACAAAATAAACATAAAAACTACTAAAAAAGTACAAAACTATAATATTTAATAGGCGTTCAGATCCTTTAATACAGTAAAAGTACTAATACCACACTGTACAAATACTTCAAATGTCACTTCAGTAAAAGTTCAGCTCAGCGTGAAGCTTATTTTCAACATGATGGATTCATCTGCTGATTATTTTCTTGATTGATTGATTGATTGATTGATTGATTGATTGTTTTGTGACTCCTTTACAACATTTGTTTTATCAAAATTTCAACTATTACTAAAAACGTGAACCATTAAATGTTTTTACAGGAACAAAATGACTTCAACAATTCATTTTTAAATTACTGAACTGATTGATTAACGGTTTCAGATTCATAAACTCTTCATATGTTCGTTTATAAGAAATCTGAATTTGTGAAGTAACTAAAACTGTTGGATGAATGCAGTGAAGTAAAAAGACTCGAGTACTTTAGTTACTGATCCGAAAAACAAACAGAACTGAAGAAACTGCAGGTGTGAAAGCTGTTGAAAAGCTGTTGATGCTGAACCGAACGGCTGCTTTTAAAAGCTGAATGATAAAATGTTTGAATGAAGTGAAATATTTTAAGGTTGAAAAGTTTCCACTGAGCTGAAACTGTTGACTTTGGTTTGTGTTTCAGGTGAACGAGTGTGAAGAGTCTAATTATAATGAATGGAATTAAAATAATGATAATAATAATAATAATAATAATAATAATAATAATAATAATAATAATAATAATGTAGTCTAACGATGTGAAACATTTCATGGTTTGAATTCACATGTAAACATAATTAAAAATATTGATTATTGTGAGAATTGTTTGGATTTTAATAATAATAAAGAAAACAAAAGCACCTTGCAATGTTTTTTTGTTCTGATTCCCAAGAAAAATAATGAAAATGTGACTTTTCTGTTTGTTTTACAGAAGTTTTCATTTCATGTTTTTATTTACTGTCTGAACTCGTCTCTGCATATTAAAACTTTATTCTTAATGTCGGCGAAAAAACTGCATCAGAAACACAAACAGATGAAATAAACTCACCGTCAGAGTCGAAATGTGTCTGCTGGAGGTCCTTGAAGTCCTGGAGGTCCTTGAAGTCCTGGAGGTCCTTGAAGTCCTGGAGGTTGTTGTGATTCTGATGAGCATCTCTGTCGCTTTAAATAACACTTCATCCTGAATGGACAGAAACTGAAACTGATGTCTTCAAAGAGAAATCAGATCAAAAATTCTACGAAATTTGGAAATTTCCCTTTTCAACCCCCACGCCTCACGCCTCACCCCTCACCCCTCACCCCTCACCCCTCACCCACCCAACCACAGCCACCACCACAGAGCGCCAGCCTGCGTGTGAGGAATCTTTACTGACTGCTGACACAGAACTCCGTAAAAAACAGGCTGGAAGTAACTAATGCAAATAATCAAATACATTTAATTAAGTCGTTTTTTTAATATACTTTTATGAGAATATTTTCAAACCTGTACTTTTACTCAGTCTGTATTACACCAGTGATTCTCAAGACTTTATTTTATGGGGACTCACTTTTTAAAAATGACAAACCATCTGGACCCAAATCAAAATGCTTCATAGACGGTCGATCAATCTATCGATTATTTTCGATTATTACGTCCGTGCGCTCCACCTGTTTTCACATGTTTGGACCTATTTTTCAACTCGAGATCAATTTTATAATTCAATTATAAAATAATATTTCTTCTATTAATTGATTAGTTGTTTGGTCCATAAAGTGTCAGAAAATGTTGATCATAAATGAGATGAAATAAACACATACAGATATATAATACACACATTTTAAATACTTCATTAAAGGTTTATAATCTTTTATTTTATTTGGTGACCCAAATAAATTTCACAGCAGCTTCTCTAAAACATCAGGATCCATGTTGGGGGTGGAAGTGAAAACTGTTTTTATTTTTGTATAATTCAGGGAGAACTTTACCAGAACAACTTGAAAAAAACAAGAAAAAACAAATCAAACAAAATCTGCTTTATTTGTAAATGAAGAAGGTTTTACACAAAATGATCAAATATAAAAAAGCACAGACGTCTGCAGGGACTCATTAAAAAGTAACTAATACTCAAAGTAAATATTTTTCAAACGTCAGTTCCACCACATTCAGACGAGTCGGCGTTCTTCATGTGTCCATTCATTTAAAAAACTAAACGACGAATGATCTTAAATAAATGAACCAGTGAAGTTTCCTTCATGTCCTCGTTAACTGGACTCATATTTCATTTACAGATCAGGACTGGATTACAATATAATATCCATTTATTAAGGGTTGAAAAATAAAGTTAAAAGGACCTTTATCTTTTAATGAAGGTGTAAATTCTTTAGTTTGTGTGTTTAATGGCGACCTGGCTGGATTAAATTGTGGATTATATTGTATAAATTGATTATCTGCTCTGTTTTAGGGCATTTAAAGGGATAAAACATCCATCATTTCCATCATTTGACTGATAAATGGGACCCTTTAAATAAAATAAAATAAAATAAAATAAAATTATGGGCACTTTAATTTAATTGGGTAAAATTGAATCCCTAAAACTCATTTTTGTTAAAACCGGCACATTTTCTTCTTTAAATAACACAACAACAAGGCACAGTTATAAATATTGTTTTTATCTTGTGTTGTTTATTCTCTGTTTATATTTGTATATGTTTATGTTTATGTTGTTTTATCTGGCAGTACATATATATATATATTTTTTTTTATTTTTTTTTTTTTGCAGCAACATGTCACAGCAGATTCTGATTCTGAAAAAAAGGATTTTAACAAATTCCTTTGAAATATCTCGACTAAATGATGATTAATGTTTAATTTACTGACATTTTCAGGCCAATGATCACACAGATTAGGAGCTCACAGTTTAAAATGATGATTTTTAATTGATATTTCTGTCATTTTTTATTTTTTGGTCAGTTTTCCGTCTGCAGGTTTCTGATCGCTCTTAATGGATGTGAGAATATTTTTTATGGATTTATGATTGATGACTGATGGACATGTTTAACCTGAGATGTGGTTGGAAACAGACGACTCACACATTTTGACTTTATGCTGCATCATTAACAAACTGAACATTCTGGCCACACAGCCAACGTGTCAGGTTCCATTTCTTTACGTTTGCCGAATGAATCACAGTAAAACTCGTCTTTGTCGTCATTCAGGATGCGGTTTAACACCCGAAATGTTCAGTTACATTTACGGAGAGACGAGAGTGAACAGAGCCGAGGCAGGAAGTTGATGTTGCATTTAGACAGAAAAGAAAGACGAGCGGGTCAGCGAGTGAGTGAAAACAGGAAGGAAACCACGTAACCCCCTCAGAGGGTTTTCTCCTCCATGTTTGTATTTCTGAATGACTTTCAGCTCCTGTTTGTGGAGAAATGTGATGAAGAAGGAAAGTCCTCCTCACTCGCTCCTCATTCAGTTTCCACAAAATGATGACACCACAGTGTGTGCAGGCTGGCCGCCATTTAAATCTCTAATCATCATCATCATCATCATCATCATCATCATCATCATCATCATCATCATCATCAGCTGTTGCTGCTGCTGCTGCACATTTTTCCCTGACAAACGTCTGAACAGTCAGACTGAGATTAAAGTTCAAACCAGATTAAATCCTGATTTAACTTTCATTTATGTTGCAGCGAACTTTAAAACTCTCACGATTCGATTCAGACCTCAGTTTAGTTTTTAGTCCATCGTCGTCTCTTCAGGACAGATGTCCAAACCTGAAGTGTCTCCTGTGACCATCAGTTTCATTATCAGTTCATCTGTCATCATTGTCTTCATTAAATTATTTGTTTTGTCATAAAATGCTAAAAATATCAAGCAGTATTTCCCAAAGATAACATCCTCTTTGTCATTGTGTCTTTTTGTGTCTTTGTAGTTGTTTTCATCACTTTGTAGTCCTCTGGTGTCTCTTTGATATCATTTTGTATCTTTAATTAATTGTTTTGTTGGTCTGAAGTTGTTTTGTCTCTCTCTAGTTGTTTTGGGCCTCAGTAGACCTTTTGTTTGTATTTTTAGTCCTTTGTGTCTCTTTGTGTCATTTAGTATATTGCTGATATCAGTTTCTGTCTTTGTAGTTGTTTTGTGTCTTTGTGTAGTTTTGTGTCTTTGTGTAGTTTTCTTTCTGTGTAGTTTTGTGTCTTTGAGTAGTTTTGTTTCTTTGTTTATATTTGTGTCTTTGTGTAGTTTTGTTTCTTTGTGTAGTTTTGTGTCTTTGTGTAATTTAGTTTCATTTGTGTAGTTTTGTGTCTTTGTGTAGTTTTGTTTCTTTGTGTAGCTTTGTTTCATTTGTGTAGTTTTGTGTCTTTGTGTAGTTTTGTGTCTGTGTAGATTTGTTTCATTTGTGTAGTTTTGTGTCTGTGTAATTTAGTTTCATTTGTGTAGTTTTGTGTCTTTGTGTAGTTTTGTTTCTTTGTGTAGCTTTGTTTCATTTGTGTAGTTCTGTGTCTTTGTGTAGTTTTGTGTCTGTGTAGTTTTGTTTCATTTGTGTAGTTTTGTGTCTTTGTGTAGTTTTGTGTCTTTTATTTTAATAGTAAAAGTACAAAAGTATTCAAAAAAAAAAAATACAGATGATACTTTGTTTGTACAAACATGAAAAATCAATCAATCAACCAACCAATCAGTAAACAGAATGACAGTAGAAACTGTCACAGAAAGACAGAAGAAATGTTTCCGACAGACGTGTCAGTGTCGGCGTTGTCTTGGCGTAGAGCGCCTCCTGCTGGTCGCTGCTGAAGCTTTGATGGAGGAAACCAGGAAGTCCAACCTGAAACCTAAAGGAAACACAACATTTAGTCCAGCTGCTGCTTCACAATAAAAGCTTTGAGATAACGAAATGACTAGGGACTTTTACTGTGAAGGAAGTGATTGTGTTTATTTGAGTCTATACATTGTTTTATGTGGGGAAATGTTACAGATTACACCTTTAAACTGAGACCTGAGGTGGTTTAACTTTTGAAATGGCTCCTGTTTCAGATGGATTGAGCAAAAGGAGCCATCAGGAGCAGACTAACAACGGTTTAACAAGCAAAAATAATGTTTTCTTAACTTTTTAGCTTTTCAGCGAACGTTATTTTTGTAAAAACTTCCTCTTTACTCCCTGTCATTTTCTGATGAGTCAAGAAAAGACAACGATGCAACGAGACGCACAACGATGTAAGGAGACGCACAACGATGCAACGAGACGCACAACGATGCAACAAGACGCACAACGATGTAAGGAGACGCACAACGATGCAACGAGACGCACAACGATGTAAGGAGACGCACAACGATGCAACGAGACGCACAACGATGCAACAAGACGCACAACGATGTAAGGAGACGAACAACGATGCAACGAGACGCACAGTGATAAAACTTGCAATAAGCCACAGATCAAGTCGTGTTTTTCTCGAGTTTCTGAGGTTAAACTCATGTTGAGCAGAAGATAAGAACCATTTCCTGTTTCACTGAACGTCTGCGTGAGTTATAATGAAGTTTGTGTTTAATGATCAGTGCTGTAATAACCTCCATTTATCTAAACTCACAGGCTGTGTCTTTCTGTCAGTCACAATGTCCTGACCAATGAGAGAGCCAGCTGTAAGCTTTCTCTGCCTAGAGACAGCAACAAAAATATCTGATTGGATAATTCTGTTTGACTGTAACCCTTTCAGTTCTAGAGCAAACAGAATTAGAAGAGAATAAACTATATTTAAATATAATATTTGAAATGCTGATATGAAATCCACATGACTGTTCTGCAGTATTTGATAAACTTCATTTTCAAAAACAGATGCACATTGACTTATAGAACTAGATTCTTGATTAACTTATTTTATTTTCTTCTTTAAAAATATCTGCTACACCTCTGTACTGATATATCATTTAATCATTTATTATTTTATGCTCTTATATTTTATATTATTTAGAGTTTTTTAATAGAAATTATTTATTAAAAAATTAAAATTAAAATTTGACATTTTTAGTATGTCCACATCATATGTTATATCTCCATCATTTATAATTGATTTACTTGTGTTGTCTCACAGCCTGATCATTCTGATCATGTTGTCAATCAACAAATCTAAATAAAAAAATAAACAAAAATAAAGATAAAAAAACAAACAGAGCCCTGTGGTGTTTGTGGTGTTTGTCGCCCCCCTGAGGACACGACCTGGACCTGCAGCTGCTCACCTGAGCACTTTGGTCGCATGAGGACGTGAGGGGCGGGCCGTTACGCAGGAGAGGAGCGCGCGCGCACACACGCATTCTCACTACAGGACACGCCCTCTCAGATCGACTCCTCGTGACCACACCCAGATGCTTCAGTGTCCGTCTGGTCTACAAACAGGTCTCCTCGTTTCCTCGTTGTCTCCTTTTCTGTGTCTTTGTCGGTTGAAGCAGCAGCTCGAGCTCCGACATCACTTCCTGTTTGAGAGGGAGCGCGCGCGAACAGGTCAGTGTCCACACGTCTTCTGACTGTCTGTTTTTGTCTTTGTGTCTCTTAACCCGTCTGTCTCTCTGTCTGTCTGTCTCCGGTCAGCTGTGTTCCGGGTCTTTCGTGCCGTTTTGTGTGTGGACGCGCGGAATGCGGAAATGAGTTCCGACAAGCTGAGAAAGTTGCTCCGGAACTTACTAACGCTCCGAGCAGGTCTACAACTATCGATTATTTTCATTATTGACCCATCTGTTGATCATTTTTTCATTCATTAAACTTGTCGGTCTAAACATCAGTGTTCCACATGTTTGCATCTGTGTTTGGATTTATTCTTTCTTATAAAAACGATTAAGCTTTAAACTTTCACGTGTGTTGGAAAGAAAAGACAGTTATTCTGTTTGTGTTTCTCGTTTCGTCTGTAAAATATGTGCGAGAACAGGAACATTGATTTCCAGTCGACTTCCTCCATCACTTACACAGTGACAGTATCTGATGGTGCGTTCACTGTCTGACGGAGGCTGAGCTCTGATCACATTCAGACAGAAATGATTCATCTTAATTTGGTGTTTGTTTGTTTTTAATTAATTAATTAATGTTGTCTTTTCAGAACTTTTATATGTGAATCATTTTCAGTGTGAAGGAACCGATCTGACAGGAACCCTGGCTGAGACACGATGTCCCCACATGAGCCGCAACAGAAACTTCCTGTCATACGTCATTTATCACATACAGTTATCATTTAAATATGAGCTTTTATAGTGTAAATAGAATAATTCACATTCCAAGGGTTTTATCTAGAACATAACCAGGAGGTTCTACCAAGAACCTAACATAAAGGGTTAAATCTAGAACCATCTGTGAAAGGTTTCACCTAGAACCCCCTGTGAGAGGTCCTGCAGAGAACTGTTCTATATTATGATACAAAGAACCCTTGAAAGAGTTCTTCAAGGATTTCAACGACTCTTGAAGAACTCCTTCAAAAAAAAGTTCTTTGGATGAAACAGGTTCTTAATGGAACCCTCAGTCTTACTGAGAACCCTTGACAAACCTTTTCTTCTGAAAAGTGTTCTTCAGAAGCAAACTGTTCTGGGTAGAACCACAGGCCTTCAAGAAGAACCCTTTTAGAACCCTTATTTCTAAGAGTGTAGCCTATGAAACATGAAGAGCTACATATTTGTTTTGATAATAGATCAATTCAATTTCATGATTGATCAAATTCTTAACAACCTGTTGAAGCTTTTCAACACTGATCAGAAACATGTTGACAGATCATTAATCAATAACTGAGGAGTGAGGACAGCGTCTGCGTGGACCAGGACTGAGGACAGCGTCTGCGTGGACCAGGACTGAGGACTGAGGACTGAGGACTGAGGACTGAGGACAGCGTCTGCGTGGACCAGGACCGACGACTGAGGACTGAGGACTGAGGACAGCGTCTGCGTGGACCAGGACTGAGGACTGAGGACTGAGGACAGCGTCTGCGTGGACCAGGACTGAGGACTGAGGAGTGAGGACAGCGTCTGTGTGGACCAGGACTGAGGACTGAGGACTGAGGACAGCGTCTGCGTGGACCAGGACTGAGGACTGAGGACTGAGGACAGCGTCTGCGTGGACCAGGACTGTCCTCAGATGAGATGAGCTCGTTGAACATTAAACTGGTGGCTGTGATCCTGGTGACGGTTCTGCTGCTCAGGTCAGTTTTCACACTGAAACTGTAAACGTGTCTCTGCTAACGTTCACCTGTTCTCTGTTCTTCAACAGAACGCTGCTGTCTTTGTGTTCTAGCTAAGAAGAAGAAGAACAAACAAGTCACATGACTCTAAATGTTTAACCACATCGTTCAGAGTAATTGATGATTAATTTAAATGTTGAGAAGTAATTGGTAGATGCAGGCTGGAGACGGTGTGAGACAGACAGGGAGTGTGGGAAAGTGGACATGTGTTGAAGTGATATGAAGTTTGTTTAGTCAGGAGACCTCAGAGGAGACAGACGTCCCCTCAGTCTTTACTGCAGTAGAGGCAAAAGAAGAAGAAGTACTGAAGTCTGTCTTTATGTTCTTACGTCTTTCTTATGGATAAATGTTATAACAGCATCAAAGCTGCCGTCAGAAGACACGAAACCGTCAAAATGTCAGAAAATGACGTCGTCCTCAGAAGCCAGAAAGAAAACAGAAAACATTCACATTTAAGAAGTTGAAATCTTTTTTTTCTTCAAAAATGACTCAAACTGATTAATTAATCCATTCTCAAAATAGTTGGTGATTAATCCAATAATTGATCAATAATCGCTGCAGCTCCTGGCTGATTAATGAATATTAAAAACATGAATATTGTTCTGTATTCATGAGGTTCCTTTCTGGACTGTCCTCTGACTGTCCTCTGACTGTCCTCTGACTGGACTCTGACTGGACTCAGACTGTCCTCTGACTGTCCTCTGACTGTCCTCTGACTGTCCTCTGACTGTCCTCAGACTGTCCTCTGACTGGACTCTGACTGTCCTCTGACTGTCCTCTGACTGTCCTCTGACTGGACTCTGACTGTCCTCTGACTGTCCTCTGACTGTCCTCTGACTGTCCTCAGAGCTCATAACTTAGGAAACATAAAATTGTCCTTACAGGTAAATTCATAGTTTGTGTGGCTCCGCCCCTATCGTGATGTCAGACCACAGTCCCATCAGTGACTCTCAGGTTAATGAAACAGTATCAGACAAAGGTGAAGGATGTGCAGCAGGAAGTCGTCTCTCACCTGAAGGGAGTCACACGTCCATATAAGGTCACATAAACCTGAAGCTGACAGGTGGAGATCAGACGCACAGAGAACCAGCTGTTCTTTATGTTCCACCTGATGTGAAGTCAGGTTCCTGGTTCCTGTTTCACAAAATGATACAACACAAATATTAGTATTAAGAACGTCAGTCAGACAGAACAGACAGGATCATTGATGTTTCCTGGTTCTACTGCAGAACAGTGAAGTGAGGCGTCAGGTTCTGTTTGAGCTTCGCGACTCGTCCGTACGATCAGCTGTTTGTGGTTTTCAGAGCGAGACTGAAAAAGTTTGATACTGTTCTCGACTTTAACATCGACAGATATCACGTCACAGCTGACTGTTGTCAATAATCTCCATATATCCATAAATATCCGTACTGAATATTTGAAACGCTTTCAGTACTCATTTTTCACAGTATTGATACAATCGTTTTCATTTTCCAATAATCTGTCAATGATTTTCTCAGTTCATTGATAAATTTCTCCTGTCACAGTCAGTCAGTTGAAAAACAGTTTGGACCTGTTGTTCAACTCTTTCCTGTAACAATTATTTTCTTATTATTATCGATTAATCTGTTGATCATTTTCTCTATTAATCGATCAGTTGTCCGGTCCGTGAAAATGTTCATCAGTGTTTCTCAAAGCCAAATTTCTCTCGTCTCATTTGATAATTTGTTGTCACATTATAACCTCCATATATCTGCCTTTAAATACAGACATTTTATGGCGCCGGTGTTGAGTCACATGTTTCAAGGACATTTAGAAAATGTTATTGATTATTGATATTTTTTTAAGGTATGATATTGAAATGATAAATTCCAGTGTGGTGACATCACAACTTCATGTGAAGATTAAAAATACAGAAGAACTTAAACAGAAAGTCAAATAACACAGACACAAATGCCTGCTGCCATGGCAACAGCAGCTGAGGCTGATGGGTATTGTAGTTTTTTTTAAAAAGTAACATGAACCTGTGCAGGGAGAGTCTGTGTTCAGTCGCATTCACAAGTTACATTAAAGAACCATCAGGAATATTGATTATTAGTGATTGATTGTGTTTCTGTTTGAACCCACAGAGTGCTGTATCACTACATCACCCAGTACCACAGGTAACTAACACACACACACACACACACACACACACACACACACACACACACCATCACCTGGTGTTAGCAATGGTGGAACAGTAATAAAATATCACATCAGTCACCTGTCTGTCAGTTAGTATCCGCATAGAAACTGTGTGTGTGTGTGTGTGTGTGTGTGTGTGTGTGTGTGTGTGTTTGTTTGTTGCAGTTTTATATTTGTGCAGAAGGAGATCACATCTGACGGCAGGTAAGTACACACGTTATATTTTGTCCTGGGTCAGGACTGACAGGCTTATATTCTCATGGACCCTCACACACAGCTGTTGCATACCTGCTCACCTGCTTCACCTGCTCACCTGTTTACCTGTTCACCTGCTCACCTGTTCACCGGCTCACCCGTTCACCTGCTCACCTGCTTCACCGCTCACCTGTTCACCTGTTCACCCGCTCACCTGTTCACCCGTTCACCTGTTCACCCGCTCACCTGTTCACCCATTCACCTGTTCACCTGTTCACCTGTTCACCCGCTCACCTGTTCACCCATTCACCTGTTTACCTGTTCACCTGTTCACCCATTCACCTGTTTACCTGTTCACCCGCTCACCGGCTCACCCGTTCACCTGTTCACCTGTTCACCCGCTCACCCGTTCACCTGTTCACCTGCTCACCTGCTCACCTGCTCAGCTGTTCTCCTCTTCAAAATTTACATTTTAACATCAAGTCAACCTAAAAAAGTGAATCTTTGTAAAGACGAGTTTTACACTAAATGAAATATGAAAACACCTCATTAGTTACAAATGTTCATGAACACAACACAAAGCAACACGACGTAACGTTTCCATACGTCCAGACGTCACTGGCTTCTCAATGTCTTAAAAATGGTAAAACTTGGTTTGATGCAGGAAATTTTTCTCTTTTTTTAAAAGCATGCGTTGACCAGACTACAAAAAAACCCAACGTGGAACCAATGAGCGACAGTACATCCTGAGCAACGTTATAAATTCAAATATGAATATGTTCTCAATCAACCCTAAAAATCCTAAAGAACCCTGATATCAACAATAAAACTTGAAAATTAAACTCTGCTTTAGTCTCTCCGGTCCGTTTCCATGTTGATACGGTCACTGTTTAATGACGTCAGTGTCGTCATGGAAACACTTGATCATATTTCATCACTGTTTATTTATTCAAATGAGCTGTAACACTCAGGACTGAAACGTGTTGAGGTGTGTGTGTTGTGTCAGGTGAAACTTCTCACAAATCAACATCACAATAAGTCCAGAAGGCCTCGTCGGGTCTTTGGTCCACGTCCTGGACAGAACGGCACAGAGAAGGATGTTGACGTGGGACATCGTTTCTTTCTGTCTGGACCAGATGATCCTGTTTCCTGTAAATGTGTGTCTCTTCTGAGCGTCTCTCTCTCTCTCTGACCTGCAGATCTGCTGAAGGTCATTTTAATTCTAATCATTATAGTCCTGGGTTCCACCTGGTGGCTCCTGATCAGTAAGTACCTTCATCTCCATCATCCTCAATCAAACCAGATCAGACTGGATCATTTTCTCAGGTCACTTTTCATACAGAGCAGGTTTGGAGTCTGGGGCTGCAACTATTGATTATTTTAATGGTCGATTCGTGTGTCGATCATTTTCTCAGTTAATCGATTAATTAATCCTGTCACATTCTTGTTGAAAAATAGATCATGGCCAAATTCCCTTACAGTTTCCTGTCAGTTAATCAATCGATCAATCAAGAAAATAATCAACAGATTAATCGATAAGAAAAAAAATAATTGTTAGTTGCAGCCTAAGAATCTAAAGAAATAGTTTGTGTCTTTGAGCTCTGCAACCAAAGTTTTTCCTGTAATGATTAATCTTTAATCTAGGCCTGTGCGGTTTACCGTTTCGTACCGAAAACTAGTCTTTATTTTTGTTATGATATGAATTTTTCATATACCGCCATACCGGTGAATAACCCAAACAACGTCCGGAACGTGCACGGCGGGAAAATGTTTCAGCGGGGACCCATTTCACTGCTGCACACCAACACCACAGGCGTGCTGGCTTGAGCGTGTGCACTAGGGATGTTCCTGGCGACTAATTTCTTTGTTGATTAAACACAAAATTTAATTTAGAATAGTCGACTAGTCTAACAATAAGAAAACACTTAGAAAGCCGTTAAAATTTAGCAGAATTTATTAATTTATAATGTTAAACACTGTCCGAAAAAAATACTGTGTGTATTAAGAGCCATTTGAAGCCGTTAGTCACAGTCTACAATCAACAAATCGTACTTTAAATGCCGCTACTTTGCGCTGTGCAACACAAACCTACACATTAATGTACAAAACATGACAACAACTCAACAAACGCTTCACCTTTTCAGACTGAAGAGGGTCACAGTGTCTGCAGGTAAAGGACCCAGAGCTAACGTTAGCTTCCAGCCTGACACGCAGTGTGGCTAACGTTAGCTGTCAGCCTGACACGCAGTGTGGCTAACGTTAGCTGTCAGCCTGACACGCAGTGTGGCTAACGTTAGCCGCCAGCCTGACACGCAGTGTGGCTAACGTTAGCCGCCAGCCTGACACGCAGTGTGGCTAACGTTAGCCGTCAGCCTGACACGCAGTGTGGCTAACGTTAGCAGTGCTAACAGCAGCAGCAGCTCCGCTTGCAGGTTTATGTCTGTGTCTGTGTTTAATGTGGTCACGTTTCTCCAGTCGAGTGAAAATATATCAACTTATTCTGTCACAGTCTACATTCATCTGTCCGACTTCGCTGATGTAAACATCCGGATTTTCCACGGCGATCAGTTCATACGCGCTGGGCGAGTCATGTGATGGTAACCATACTTTGAAGGGGTCATGCTTTTACCTGTGTGGACATGATCCAGTCCTTATGACAGTAAAATGTTCTGTTTAAAGACCATCAACTGCAGTAATTATTGTCTCATTAGAAGAAAATGTGCGTAAGAACTGTTGCATAAAAAAAAATACTGTGAAACCGATACAATGTTTAAAAAAAACGTGATATGAAAATTTTGTCATACCGCCCAGCCCTATTTTAATCATCACTTGATTATTTGTTTGGTCAAGAAAATGTGAAAGTCCAAGATGAGAAACCAGAAAATCTTGACATTCTCTCGGTCAGGTCTGGTTTCATCGTTTCTGTCTGGTCACGTCTTTAAACTTCTCGTTTTGTTCAGTCTTTTAGTTTTTTTTCTTTGTCATGTTGACGTTGTTTTTGCTGTGGTACATCTTTTAAGTCCTTTTTATCCTGTTATGTCTTTTATGTCATTTTTGTCTTTTTAGGTCTTTTATGTTGTTTTTGTCTTGTTTCATCTTTTATATTGTTTTAGTTTTTTTTAGGTGTTTTAATTCATTGTTGTCTTATGTTGTGTTTTTCTGTGATTTGTGTCTTGTTAGTTTTAATAAGGCACAAAAAGAGGATGAACCATCAGGATGTAGGGATGGAATGAACAATGCAGCATCTTTTGCTAACAGTGCTAACAGTGCTAACAGTTCTACACTCATTAGTCAGTCAGCCAAAGTCAGAGACACATCATGTCCTTTTGACTGAGTAGAAAAGGTGAGGAGCCTTTTTTCTGATGAGGTGTTTCCTCAAAAGTATGGAAGCAGCGCAGCTTTGTTAGTGGTCGTTCTCACTGCTGTTCAAACAACTGACTTGCAGGCAGGCTGCCATAACTCTGATTGTCTGGTATCAGAAGACTATGAAAGAGCTAACAGTGCTAACGGTGCTAACGGTGCTAACAACACTTCATACTGTTGTTGTGTTTGTGTTTCAGTCTTCAGTACAAACAGCCCAGCATTGTGAAGGGGTGAGTATCACTCACTGTTGTTCCTTGTGTTGATGTTGTTGATATTTGTTTGTTACTGATGTCAGTCTTTGTCTTTAATTGTAGTCGTACTGATGTGGTGACGGTGACGCCCTGGCTGGCTCCTGTCGTCTGGGAGGGAACCTTTGACCCGGTTGTAGTTGACAGCATCTACAAACCACAGAACATCAGCATCGCAGCTACTGTGTTCGCTGTTGGAAAGTAAGTATGATCACAACCCTGTGGTTTCCACGCCGCCCTGAATGCAGCAGTTTGACCTTTGACCTTCTGGACAGATACACCATGTTCCTGAAAGACTTCTTGGAGACAGCAGAGCAACACTTCTTCGTTGGTTTCAATGTGCACATATATGTGTTCACCGACCGGCCGCAGGACGTGCCCCAAGTCAAAATGGCCGCCGGCAGAGAGGTAAACAGATACTGTCACTAAACGAAGCCAGTGCAGGTTCAACAGAACTTGTCTACCTTTTGGAGTTTTGGTTTCTTTTGTTTTTGTAGTTTTTTTTTACAGTAAGAAGAACAGTTTTTCTGCATGTTTGACATCAGTGACTCATCGTCCTCGTCCTTGTCCAGCTGGTGGTGCGTTTGGTGCCCAGTTCGAGCCGTTGGCAGGAGATTTCTGCTCGAAGGATGGAGATCATCCAGAATCTGATCGAGGAGAAGCTTCATACCCACGACTACATCTTCTGTCTGGACGTTGACTCAAAGTTCCACGGCCGCTGGGGGACTGAGTCACTGGGTGGACTGGTCGCTGTGGTTCATCCAGGTTAGTAGACATCAACGGCCCTCCGGCACCAAACTCCACCATCCTAAACCAGTCTGAAGTTCAGAAGAACCTCATGCATCCCTGCCCTTCTCAGTGTGTTTGCTGACATATTTGTCAAATTCAGTAGGTTTGGTTATTTGGAAACTTCGTACTTTTAAGGTGACTGACTGAATCCCATCAGCACTACTGAGCTGTGATTCATGTTCAGTCAGTTGGAGCCAAATTTGTGAGTGAATGCAGGTGAGAGAGTAACTTGATAGACATGACAACAAGTGCCAGCGAGTCAGGACAACTGCTGGGTAGCACTAGTTAACATCTGACTTATCCTCACTCTAAACTGGTTATTGATTCAATAGAATTAGATTGTTTGACTGTTTGGTCTAGAAGATTTTAGGAAACTGTGAAAATGACCCGAGGCCTGAGATGATGTCTGACAAAGTCCTCACAGGGAAGAATGGATCAGAGTTTCTGTTGGTTTTTCTGTCAGTCGAATTATTCAAAGTGTTGTTAACCATCAGCTTGTAATGAGGGACCTCTGTTGTCAGGAGAACGTGTTCTTTGTATGTTCTGGGACTATGTTCTAAGGCGGAGGGATACTCACAGGTAGTCGGGTGTAATTTCTGAAATAATCCCAGTTTTAACTGACTTTCTTGAGTTGATCCCTAAATCTTTCTGTGATCTGTTGAAAGGTAAAGTTTGGCTCTAACCTGAACATGCTGCTCTACCTGTCCAGGTGAAGTCTACGTTGTTACACCAATTACAATAGACCTCACGTTCAGGTGTATTCCTTGTGTTGTTCCTATCTGTGTGTCTGCAGGTTACTACTGGGACGACCGCAGTAAGTTCCCCTACGAGCGCAGGCCTGAGTCCAGAGCCTACATCGCTCCTGGAGAGGGTGACTTCTACTACTGTGGGGGGGCGTTTGGAGGCCTCATGCAGGAAGTCCACCAGCTCGCCAAAACCTGCCGTGACAACTTCGAGGCTGACGCCAAAATTAACATCGAGGCAGCCTGGCAGGAGGAGAGTCACCTGAACAGGTACAACCCCAATTTCAGAAAAGTTTGGACGCTGTGTAAAACATTCAGTTGAAAACAGGAAGCTGATGACTGACTGTTACCTGCAACATGTTCCACCTTCCAAACACGTTGTTTCAGGATCCAGTTTCTCTCTGTGATCCATCATCTTTTCTTCTGACACTCAGTCAGTGTTTGTGAACTGAGACACTAACTGTTGAAGTTTTAAAGGTCAATTCTGTCTCATTCTTTCTTGATATTCGTCTTCAGCTGATCAACAGTCCACAGTCTCTGTTGTCCTGTTTTGTGCTTCATAATGCACCACACATTTTCAATGGGAGACACGTCTGGACTGCAGGTCCAGGTCAGTCTAGGACCTGAACTGTTTTACTATGAAGACACGCTGTTGGAACACGTCCACAATGTGTCTCAGCATCGTCTCTCTGAAATAATCAGGGACGTCTCTGAAGAAGACGTCAGTGATGGCAGCATGTGTCTCTCTGAATCCGTCCATACCATCACAGCTGCTGTCTGTTGAAGTCAGTGCTGGGGACAATCTGATTGGTCCTTTTCCTCTTTAGCCCGGAGGACACGACGTCCATGATTAGTGAAAACAGTCTGAGATGTGGACTCGTCAGACCACAGGACACTTAGCGTCAGTCCATCTCAGATGAGCTCAGGCCCAGTATTTTCAGCTGTTTGGTTTTTGGTGGGTTGTAGGTAGATTCACCTGAACAGGTGTTGACCTTCGTGTTTTCTAACGACTCTACTTCCTGTTCAGGTACATGTGGATAAACAAGCCCAGTAAGGTGCTGTCACCTGAGTACCTGTGGCAGGACTTCAAATCCAGAAACCGTGAGGTTCAAATCATCAGATTCTCTGGAGTCGTCAAGAACTATGCTGCGATCCGACCCAACGTCTGAGAGTCCAGACCAGACAGAACCGGAACAGCTGAAACCCCAAAGTAATGCTTCAAAAGGGTTAGTGGGAACCTGGATAAACCTCACCACACTTTTGGAACTGGTTCACACCAGTCTCTGACACCTGAGGTCAGGTAGTCCTTCGCTAAATAGCTAAAAGACATTTTAGACAGCCACAGCCCGTTCTACCCGCTGTCTAGACTCAGGAACTTTACCTACTGTAGAATCTCTACTGAGCATGTGCAACTCTTACTTACATCACAAGAACTACCAGGCTGTGACACCAGATTAATACGAGATGGAAGACGTTCCATGATTTACTTGATTATCTCTCTTATCGATCTCTGTTTTCTTATAACCTACACTCAGCACTGCGCCTGAATGCATCCTGTGTTACACTTCATTTTAGATAAGACACTGAACACAACCATGCTGTAAATGAGGACAGTGTTAGCAGGCTAACAAGAAATACCCATCATAAACAAAGGGCTAGTCATGCTAACATTAACTGGCTAACTGTTATCGGCATTCCCACAACACCAAAACACGCTAACTGCAATTCAACTGAAGAAAAAAGGAAAAAAAGAACCTTTTGACTTTTAATTTAGAAAAATATTATTATGCTATAGATTTGTATTTCCATGAAAACAGTGTATACATGAAATCCAGCAAGGGAGCTAGCTACAAGCTAACATTAGCTAAAGCTTAAATTAACTTTAAGCCCCACATGCATGTGCACCTATACAGTAGAGCTGCAACAGTTAATCAAATAATCAATTATTAAATTAATCGCTAATTGTTTTGATGATTGTTTACTCGTTTTGAGTCATTTATAAGGAAAACAGGCAGAATTCTGCGTTTCAAACTTCTTAAATGTAAATATTTTCTGGTTTCTTTATGAGGACGTCCATCTTTTTTTCTGATAGTGGGAAAAATGACGGATAATGAAAAATATCATTACTGGAAATACTTGAAAGGCAGTATGAATGTTTTCATTAGGACAAAGGGAAAATTATTTTAGCACTTAGCACACCAACTGAGCGCACCTTCTAACACCATTCACCATATTCACACGTCACTATATTTTTATTATTTTACCTCTTCAGCTGATCAATCATGCAATGTATCAATCAATCAAAGAGGAAATTGCATCTACATTTCATTATGCAACCTTGTGAATGGTGACACCTTGTATTGTTAGCTAGGAAGTGTTTGAATGCTAACGTCAGCTGTTGTCTCACATTAGCTAACGTGATATTAAATCTTGAACGCGGCGTTTTTGTTGCCAGGAACACTTCCTGGAGTTCTTCAGAAAAGATCCATGACAGCTAACCGTTAGCATACTGACACATTCCTGCAGAAAGAGCTTTAGAACGCAGACGATTGATTGACACATACAACCAATCAGTGTTGAGTTCAGGTACATGGTTTATTTTTGTACGCGCTGAAAACAAGTTTAAGAGTAGAATTATTTGATTGCGGTGAAAATCAGATTCATTCAGATTCAGATTCATAAAATATATAATAATTGGGGGTGTAATGATTGACTCATGTATCCGATGCATCAGACTTTCATGTGTTAGATACGAGTGAATAGATAAAAAGATGAACGTGAATCAGAAACAAATCGATGCAGCTCTAACGTATCCATACGTCTCATTAGGACGCACATATGTTTCACTTTTGGCGTCAGTGAGCTGCCGCTGTAACTTTCCTCTGTTTTCTCTCTCCTCCTGTCTCTGCACCGCTCTCACTGGACGCCTGCTGCCGCGATCACACAAAACAAGCGCTCCCTCCTCCCTCTCCTGTGTCTCATTTGTTCAAAACAGACGGCGACAGAAGTGTCATTGTACCACCAGACTTTCATAATGTGCAAGTGTAGAATAGGTTTGTTTTATAAGAAAGATGAGAAACTCTGCTGTATTATTTTTTCGATGTTGATCAACCAGAGGGTGAAAAGTTGATCCACTTTTTAATGACAGCGCCCTCATTTGCATATTATGAAACTGAAGTGTATAAAGAAATGTAAAGAAAAAAATACAGGAGTGAATTAGTTTGATGAAGCTTTGAGTCATTTTATGCCTTTTTTTTATTTTTAGTTTTGGTCTTCCATAAACTGAGATAAAATGACAACGTTACAGTTTTTATGTTACAGAGAAAACATGTTAATAACATGTTAATAACATGTTATTAACATGTTACTACTGATGTTATTAACATGTTACTGTGCTGGCCTTTGGGCAGTGTAATGAGCTAATGTTCTGTTTAAATGTTCACTTATCAATACATTAGATCTTGTCTGTTTCATACGTCCACAACATGAAGCTTTGTTTGTTGTTGTTGTTGTTGTTGTTGTTGTTTGGTTACAAGCCAAAGTTTCTGGATTTTCTTAATAACTTGTGCACCTAACTATAAAACTCAGGTGACCGACACTCAAAGCTGTGCCTGAACACATCCTGCGTTACACTGATAAATGCTGAAAATCCAAAAACAAACGAGATCAAACATGTTAATGAGTCGTGTTTACAGATGCAGGTCCAGCTGTTTCCCAAAATGTTGAACTGTTCCTTTAAAGAGTTGAATATTAAAACTCGTCTTCCTAAAGACGCAGGTTGTTTTCACTTCATTACCTAATTTCCACTTTATCATGTCTTTAACATTTTGATATTGTTACATATTTTATGTCGTGTTACGTCTTTTAAGTCTTTGTTTTTGTCTTTTTATGTCGGCCGTTTCTTTTTCATCATTTTTGTCTCATTACGTAGTTTTCTTTTCGTCTCATTATGCCTTTTATGTCACGTCTCGTCTTCTCGTTTCATCTTTTTAAATCTTTGATGTCATTTTGTAAAGCTAAAGTAACGAGCGTGTTTAGAAAACGCGAGGAGTAGAAAGTTCACGTTTGTTTTCAAATGTCAGAAAAAGAAATAATAATAATAATAAGTAACGTATAGATTCCTGAAAGTATTTTTACTTAGTTACTTTCCACCTGGGCAGCGTGGTGGTGTAGTGGTCAGCACTGTTGCCTCACAGCAAGAAGGTCCTGAGTTCAAGTCCTTTTTGTGTGCAGTTTGCGTGTTCTCCCCGTGTGTGCGTGGGTTCTCTCCAGGTTCTCCAGCTTCCTCCCACAGTCCAAACACATGCAGTATAATAATAAGGTGTGAGTGTGAGTGGTTGTCTGTCTCTGTGTGTCAGTCCTGCGATGAACTGGAGACTTGTCCAGGAGGTAACCCGCCTCTCACCCAGTCTCACCTGGGATAGACTCCACCCCCCCGCGACCCGTCAGGGATACGCGGTTACAGACGATGAATGAATGAATGAATGAATGAATGAATACTTTCCACCTCTGGTTCTACTTGAGGTTTTTTGGTGAATATTCAGAATGTGATGAACTCATTTGTATCACGTGTCTCACTGAGTCAGAGAGCTTCCATTTATTCAAACCCGTGACATCACTTCCTGTCTGTCTTCCTCTTTGCTGTGTGTTAAATAGTTTTTATAAAGTTTACTGGTGACTTTCTGATTGGCTGGACGTGGTCACATGTTCAGATGAATTTTGAGTTGCACTGATGGTGTTTGAACGTGGCGAGCGGCTCCCCCTGCTGGCAACAACACACACTGCAACTGCTCAAAGTCATCCAACTTTATTTAAACTGTCAAACAGTGACAGCTGAAAGATTCACTGAGGCGTCAATTAAAATTCGTTGCTGCTGTTTATCATAGAGAACCAATCAGAATGCAGGAAGAAGACGAGAAGAGTCCAGATGTGCATTCAGGTTTTAAAGACGCTGTTCATCTTCTCCATCAGCTGGTTGATCACCTGCTGCATCTTGTCCTGAGTGACGGTTGCTTTGACAAGCAAGAAGCCCTGCGCACAGAACAACAACACAAACAATTCTGTTTACACAGAACATTTAAAAACAACAAACTTTGGACAGAGAGATTAAATACTGAACACAGGAAGGAGCCAATTAAAACACAGAGGAGGTTTAAATTAATAGAATATTTAGATCAAATAAAAACACAAACAACAACATGAAAGATAAACAAATAACAACCAGAATGAGGTCAGGTGTGTTTTTACCATCAGAACTAAGAATAAAAAAAAGACTTTTTCCTCAGAACTGTAAACAAACAAACAAACAAACAAAATATTCAAACTACTTTCACCAAACCTCTGACTCCTGACAAACAATTCTGTCAGATCAGGGACACACACACACACACACACACACACACACACACACACACGGCTGATCAGTCTTCACACAACAACATTAAAACATGGAGAACACAGTGTTCTGCACACGGAGCTGCAGGAGAACTTTCTAATGTGTTTAAATTCATTTTGAATTCTCAAAAATATGTGAAAATCTCTATATACATTCATATATTATATATATTTATACAGACTCACATCATGATAGTCGATCTGAGTGATGTCCAGTCCTTCAGGTAGAGGAACCTCCACCCCTTTATCAAACTTCTCTAAACACACACACACACACACACACACACACACACACACACACACACACACAGTTAAAGACATACATGGTGTGTGTTTCTATACATTTGTCTGTCCATATTCTTCTTCTGGCAGCTAGAGGTGGACAGAGACGTCCTCATCTGTCTCTGTATTCAGTGGGTGTGGTTTATATATAAATATGTATATAAATATTGCAGTTATACTGTATATATAGATATATTGTATTTGTTGTGTAGTCTTTTAATACTTACGCTCAATCTTACTCTCAACATGATCCTTAGATATTTTAAGAAATAAGTTAACAATCAACTTCTAAACAGAAACACACACAGTTATTATTATTATTATTATTATTATTATTATTATTATTATTATTATTATTATTATCATTGTGGTTGTTGTTGTTGTTGTTGTTACCACAAATTTTCTCCTGTTGCCTTTGATTTCACATCTGAAAAATAAACAAAAAAAGACTGAAGGGAAGTGATAGTGTGTAAAGTCAGACAGTTCTGTCCTGTTCTGCCTGTGGGAGCAGGTGTGTGTGTGTGTGTGTGTGTGTGTGTGTGTGTGTGTGTGTGTGTGTGTGTGTGTGTGTGTGTGTGTGTGTGTGTGTGTGTGTGTGTGTGTGTGTGTGTGTGTCTTTACTTGACATTTTGAGAGAGAAGAATCAGTCGTTTTCCTCTGATATCGACCTTTATATCAATGTGACACGTCTGCAGGAGAAAAATCAATGATTCCATACGATATAATATGATAATGATTCAATAATGATCAGATTTGATCTGTTTACCACAGGCAGAGCTGGTTTGTGTCTTTTAGCTACCGACGTCACTCCAGCGTTCACGTCAACAGAGACTCCGCTCTGACGGATGGTGACAGTCGGGACGTCAGTGAGCTCCGCCTCCACAGGACCCTTCAGGTGTAAAAAACAAACATCATCAGTCACGAGTTTATTTTAAAAAGACAGATGTCAGGTGTTTTTATCCTCCACTGAAATAAAAGAAGCTGAGTGTGTGATCTGCACCGACTCACTGATCGAACAGTCATCGATCGATTAGAGGAAAAAATATTGCCAGATTCATCACTAGTTAAAAAAGCAGGTTTCACATGTTTGGACTTATTTTTCAATCAACAAGGTCGTGATGGAATCAATCAATGAATTTAGAATCTTGTTTTTATGATTGGAGGAGAACACGGTGGTTCTGAGAGCAGCTGCTTTCAGAGACAGTTTGTTTCTTCTTACCTTCGACAGTCCCAGAAGTTTCAGAACTCCATTAACTATCCAGTTTTTCTGCTGAGGACGAGGAGTATCTTTTATTTTCAATCATAATCTGATACAAACAAACAAACAGCTGTCTGAGGAAATCACTGAAGCTTTTGTGAAGAATGAGTCTGATCCCGATCTGATAGTTATTTCTTAATGAATTCAGTGTCACTGTTTACTGCTCTTTCTCCTGCAGCTGCATCACAGCTGGATTAGCTAACTGCTAATTAGCTAACACATTTCCTGCTGCTTCACATTACTACACTTCAACAGGCTTTTATTGTGAAGGAAACTGTGACTGTGGTTGTGTTAAACCAGCTGCTGTTGCATCTGAAGGGTTATGAGTTTAACTGATGGTTCTCTTGTCAGGCTGTGATGGTTTGTTGGTTCTCACCTCTGGAAACTGCAGCTTTGGTTTTGACTTGTAGAGCGACGAGGCGACGTTCTGCAGGATGGAGTCAAAAACTTTCACTTCAGCCATCCGGTCACGTTCTGTGATACGTTGATCTTTCCCTGTTAGAGCCCTGAAACACGCAGACACACACACATTAACACTGTCTCCCCTGATTTGACTCATCAGTCAAAGACGCCTCTGATTCTTCCAGTTGATCAGTCTTTCTTTTCTTTGTCAGTCAGTGTGAATCACACTTTCAGGATAAAACAGACAGAAGCTACAAAAACACACAGAACATTTACATGAGGAATTCAAGGGAATCATACATATAGTTTTATATTAAAAAATCATCCTGGTGACCAACATGTTGTGTCTGTTGACTGATGAGAGAAGATAAACGAGTGGTCAGTAAACAAGTTTCAGTTTGTTCACAGATCAATGCAACATCATGACAGACTGTAAACTTTACAAACTCTAAATCACCACAAACCACAAAACTAACAGTGATGGAAGCAGAGAAGAGTGATAGAAACAGAATGCAGCCGACACGCCGCCGGACGCTTCACCAGAGCGCACCGCGGAGCGCAGGACAGCCGACGCGCCGTCAGATGCTTCACCAGAGCGCACCGCGGAGCGCAGGACAGCCGACGCACCAGGACGCTTCACCAGAGCGCACCGCGGAGCGCAGGACAGCCGACGCACCAGGACGCTTCACCAGAGCGCACCGCATAGCGCAGGACAGCCGACGTGCCGTCGGACGCTTCACCAGAGCGCACCGCGGAGCGCAGGACAGCCGACTCGCCGTCGGACGCTTCACCAGAGCGCACCGCGGAGCGCAGGACTGCCGACGCGCCGTCGGACGCTTCACCAGAGCGCACCGCGGAGCGCAGGACAGCCGACGCGCCGTCGGACGCTTCACCAGAGCGCACCGCGGAGCGCAGGACAGCCGACGCGCCGTCGGACGCTTCACCAGAGCGCACCGCGGAGCGCAGGACAGCCGACGCGCCGTCGGACGCTTCACCAGAGCGCACCGCGGAGCGCAGGACAGCCGACGCTTGTTTTTGTCTCTGACAGGCTGAGATTGTTGTTGTTAGTGTCTGACATCATTAAGGAAAGGATCACTGCAGTCAGAGAGATTTTTTTAAAGAGGAAGAGACGTTTGGTTTAAACAGAAACAGCTGATTTATTGATCTCAACAAACTCAACAGAATCCTTCATCATCATCATCAGCTTCATCAAACTTTACAGAAACTAAATAAAACTCAACAAAAACATCGTGGTTCATCTTTCCACTGTCCAACAATCATCAACTCTGGTTTGGTCCAAATAAATCCTAAATTCACAGCGTAAAGGAGCGCGGAGCGTGGAGCGCAGAGCGTGGAGCGCAGAGCGTGGAGCGCAGGTGATGCTGGACAACAGCTGATTTTATAACTGAACTACAGGAGGATGAAGACTTTAAATGTCTCTGACTGTGAGAAAATCTGATGTTTTCACATCACAGATGATGCAGAAAGACACTGAAACACATGTAAGTTTTAATCCAAAAGAAACAGAAACAACCAACAGAAAGCTGCAGCAGTTAATCTATTGAATTAATCTGCAGCTATATTGATAATCAAATAACATTTTGAGTCATTTTTTAATTTAAAAAAGTCTAATTTCTCTGATTTCAGCTTCTTACATGTGAATATTTTCTGGTTATTTTCTTCTTAAAAGTGAATATTTTTAAGTTGAGAACAAAATGAGACATTTGGACTTTGATCAATATTTTATGACATTTAATGGCTCAAACAACTTATTGATCAGTGGAAAAATTATTGCCAGATTGATCACTAGTTGAAAAATAGGACCAACTGTTTTCATCTGTTTTTGTTATGAAGGGGAGACACAGGAGAGAGAGGAAGGAGCGCTTGTTTTGTGTGACCATGGCAGCAGGTGTCCAGTGAGAGCGGTGCAGGTAAACACAGGAAAGAGAAAGCAGAGCAGCAGCTCCCTGATGACAACAATCAAACTTATGAGATGGATCAATACTTTAGTGCTGCATCGATTTGTTTACAATTCATGTTCATCTTTTTACACATGAATGTCTGAGTGAATCATTACACTCCTAATTACTTTAATATTAAGATACTTGGATTACATTACTGATTACATTCAGGGAAGTAACCCTGTCAGAGTTACACTTTGCCTCATTGTGACAACAGCATTTTTCCAAACAAATCAATCAATCATTCGATTAATGTAGAAAATAATTGTCGGATTAATCAGATTGAGTTTTACTGCAGAGATCTGACCTGGTGTCACGTTCAGTTCTGTCTCCTGTCTCTCTGTCAACGTGTTTCCTCAATAAAGGTTTCATGCAGTTTGACAAACGGAGCAGAGGAGAGACGCTGTGTTTACCTGCTGCTGTCACAGGTGAAGACGACGATCACCTGACCTGTGTCACCTGTGGAGGCTGCAGCAGGAAGTGGAGTGAAGAGGGCGGGGCTTCAGGGCTCCACAGCTCAATCAAAAGCTGCTGCCAGACAAGTTAATGTCTTTACTTTTATAAGACTGCAGTTTGAGAGTTTGAGAACACAGAGACGTTCTCCACAAACATCGCCTGTGTGACTCAGGACAGACAGAAACCAAAAACCACCAAAAGAGACATTTTTGGAGCCACAACTTTTAAAATTCAATATTTTCCCTGAAGGTTCGTCCTTGATTTTGCTGAATTTTTTCCACAGTCTTTTATTTATTTGGTGACCCAAAGAAAATGTCCTGTGACCCACCTGTGGGTCACGACCCAGTGTTTGGGAATGACTCGTCTCTGAGACAGAAGAACATGTAGTTTCAGCCAATGCTTAGAGAACTAAGGGCCTGAATTTCAAAATAAAAGTTCTGAACAGGTTAATGAATCCACTGTGTGTCTGCAGCAACTCCAGGTCATAATTAATCAATGATCAATTAATCTATTGTTAAGAATCTGATCAATCACATAACATTTCATTGATCTTTTATCAAATAAACGTGTGAAACGTGGTTCTTTGTATGTTCCACAGGCTACACTCTTAGAAATAAGGGTTCCAAAAGGATTCAGAACAATTTGCTTCTGAAGAACCCTTTTTGGAAGAAGGGTTTGTCAAGGGTTCTTTGTAGGACTATGGGTTCCATTAAGAACCTTTTTCATCCAAAGAACCTTTTTCAGAAGAAAGAGTTCTTCAAGGATTGTTGAAATCCTTGAAGATCAAGGGTTCTTTTATCAAGGGTTCTTTGTACCATAATATAGAACAGTTCTCTGCAGAACCTCTCACAGGGGGTTCTAGGTGAAACCTTTCACAGATGGTTCTAGATTTAACCTTTTATGTAAGGTTCTAGGTAGAACTCTTTGAAAGGGTTCTAAGTGAACTTCTTTAAAAAGTTCTGACAGGAAGTAAAATGGTTCTCCTATGGGAACAAGCTAAAGAACCTTATATGGTTGTAGATATCAGCTTTATTCCTGGGTGTGGGAGAACGTGGAACATGTTTCTGTGGAGATAAAACTTTGATTGATTATTATGAAATGAACATTTCGTTCAGCTGCTGTTTGACTGTTAATCATCTGCAGCTTCTTGATGTTAATAAGTGACTCATCATGTCAGAAAGATCTTCTCTAACTGTTCATAAACAGCTTATAACAGCCCTCTATGAACATTCTTTACTGTATGAAAGGTGTTATACAAATAAAGTTCATTATTATTAGTATTATTAGTATTATTATTACTATCTGGGGCATCTGCGTCCAAACTGTTCAATATACTGATCAAAGTAAACATATTCTGATCAATAACCTGAGGTGAAGTTATGAGTCCAGAGGTTGAAAGTCCACAGACTCCTGAGGACGTTCAGATAACGTCTGTCTCATAAAACGTCTCCCTGAGAGACAAAAGTCTACGTTGTCATCATTTTTAAATCAGTGACATTTTGTAAGAATTTACTCTTTAACCCTCTATGGTACACATTATGATGCCAGTGAGGGAAAAAATGTTTGGAGTGTTTTTATGTCTCAAAATAGAGTAAATAAACATAATCTGAAGAAATTTTATTTTTATTTTTATTTTTATTTTTATTGTTGGAAGTTTTTGGGGTCCGTTGCCTGTAGGCAACATTGTACCATAATGGTGCATAAGTAAAAAAGAACGTTCCTTTTCCAATTTGAACATTGTTTATTTCATAAACATATGCAAAAATGTAGAATTATAAAAAGAATTTAAATATATATGTATGTATGTATGTATGTATGTATGGTCATATATATATATGTATGTATGTATGTATGTATGTATGGTCATATGTATGTATGTATGGTCATATGTATGTATGCATGGTCATATTTTTGTATGTATGGTCATATGTATGTATGTATGTATGTATGTATGTATGTATGTATGCATGGTCATATGTATGACCATATGTATGTATGTATGTATGTATGTATGTATGTATGTATGGTCATATGTATGTATGTATGGTTATATGAATGTATGCATGGTCATATGTATGTATGGTCATAAATATGTATATATGTACGTATGTATGTATGTATGTATGTATGTATGTATATATGTATGGTCATATGTATGTATGTATGCATGGTCATATGTATGTATGGTCATATGTATGTATGTATGTATGTATGTATGCTCATATGTATGTATGTATGTATGTATGGTCATATGTATGTATGTATGCTCATATGTATGTATGTATGTGTATGTATGTATGGTCATATGTATATATGTTTGTATGCATGGTCATATGTTTGGCCATATGTATGTATGTATGCTCATATGTATGTATGCTCATATGTATGTATGTATGTATGTATGTATGCTCATATGTATGTATGTATGTATGTATGATCATATGTATGTATGTATGCTCATATGTATGTATGTGTATGTATGTATGGTCATATGTATGTATGTATATATGCTCATATGTATGTATGCTCATATGTATGTATGTATGTATGTATGTATGTATGCATGGTCATATGTATGACCATATGTATGTATGTATGTATGTATGTGTATGTATGTATGTACAGTCATATGTAGGTATGTATGTATGTATGTATGGTCATATCCCTCTATGGTACACATTATGATGCCAGTGAGGGAAATGTGTTTTTATGTCTCAAAATAGACTAAATAAACATAATCTGAAGAAATTTTATTTTTATTTTTATTTTGGGAAGTTTTTGGGGTTCGTTGCCTGTAGGCAACATTGTACCATAACGGTGCATAAGTGAAAAAGAACGTTCCATTTCCAATTTAGACATTGTTTATTTCATAAACATATGCAAAAATGTAGAATTATAAAAAGAATTTAAATATGTATGTATGTATGTATGTATGTATGTATGTATGGTCATATATATGTATGTATGTATGTATGTATGTATGGTCATATGTATGTATGTATGGTCATATGTATGTATGCATGGTCATATTTTTGTATGTATGGTCATATGTATGTATGTATGTATGTATGTATGGTCATATGTATGTATGTATATATGCTCATATGTATGTATGTATGTATGTATGTATGTATGTATGCATGGTCATATGTATGACCATATGTATGTATGTATGTATGTATGTATGTATGGTCATATGTATGTATGTATGGTTATATGAATGTATGCATGGTCATATGTATGTATGGTCATAAATATGTATATATGTACGTATGTATGTATGTATGTATGTATGTATGTATGTATGTATGTATGTATATATGTATGGTCATATGTATGTATGTATGCATGGTCATATGTATGTATGGTCATATGTATGTATGTATGTATGTATGTATGCTCATATGTATGTATGTATGTATGTATGGTCATATGTATGTATGTATGCTCATATGTATGTATGTATGTGTATGTATGTATGGTCATATGTATATATGTTTGTATGCATGGTCATATGTTTGGCCATATGTATGTATGTATGCTCATATGTATGTATGTGTATGTATGTATGGTCATATGTATGTATGGTCATATGTATGTATGTATATATGCTCATATGTATGTATGCTCATATGTATGTATGTATGTATGTATGTATGTATGCATGGTCATATGTATGACCATATGTATGTATGTATGTATGTATGTATGTGTATGTATGTATGTACAGTCATATGTAGGTATGTATGTATGTATGTATGGTCATATCCCTCTATGGTATACATTATGATGCCAGTGAGGGAAATGTGTTTTTATGTCTCAAAATAGACTAAATAAACATAATCTGAAGAAATTTTATTTTTATTTTTATTTTGGGAAGTTTTTGGGGTTTGTTGCCTGTAGGCAACATTGTACCATAACGGTGCATAAGTGAAAAAGAACGTTCCATTTCCAATTTGAACATTGTTTATTTCATAAACATATGCAAAAATATTCAATAACATCAAGAAGTCACAATTCATTTTAAATTTTAAATTAAAAAGAATTTATACATATATGAATGTATTTATGTATGTATGTATGTATGCTCATATGTATGTATGTATGTATGGTCACATGTATGTATGTATGCATGGTCATATGTATGTATGTATGTATGTATGCATGGTCATATGTATGACCATATGTATGTATGTATGTGTGTATGTATGTATGGTCATATGAATGTATGCATGGTCATATGTATGTATGGTCATATGTATGCATGTATGATCATAAGTATGTATGTATGTATGTATGTATGGTCATATGTATGTATGTATGCATGGTCATATGTATATATGGTCATATGTATGTATGTATGTATGTATGTATGTATGTATGTATGTATGCATGGTCATATGTTTGGCCATATGTATGAATGTATGCTCATATGTATGTATGCTCATATGTATGTACGTATGTATGTATGTATGCTCATATGTATGTATGCTCATATGTATGTATGTATGTATGTATGCTCATATGTATGTATGTATGTATTTATGCTTATGTGTCTGTATGTATGTATGCTCATATGTATGTATGCATGGTCATATGTATGTATGTATGTATACATGTATGCTCATATGTATGTATGTATGTATGTATGTATGTATGTATGCATGGTCATATGTATGACGATATGTATGTATGTATGTATGTGTGTATGTATGTATGGTCATATGAATGTATGCATGGTCATATGTATGTATGGTCATATGTATGTATGTATGTATGTATGTATGTATGTATGTATGTATGTATGTATGGTCATATGTATGCATGTATGGTCGTAAGTATGTATGTATGTATGTATGTATGGTCATATGAATGTATGTATGTATGTATGTATGTATGCTCATATGTATGTATGTATGTATGTATGTATGTATATATGTATATATGTATGCTCATATGTATGTATGTATGTATGTATGTATGCTCATATGTATGTATGTATGTATGTATGTATGTATGTATGTATGTATATATGTATGTGTATGTATGTATGTACGGTCATATGTAGGTATGTATGTATGTATGTATGGTCATATCCCTCTATGGTACACATTATGATGCCAGTGAGGGAAATGTGTTTTTATGTCTCAAAATAGACTAAATAAACATAATCTTTTATACATATATGTATGTATTTATGTATGTATGTATGGTCATATATATGTATGTATGTATGTATGTATGTATGTATGGTCATATGTATGTATGTATTCTCATATGTATGTATGTATGGTCATATGTATGTATGTATGTATGCTCATATGTATGTATGTATGTATGTATGTATGTATGGTCACATGTATGTATGTATGCATGGTCATATGTATGTATGTATGTATGCATGTATGCTCATATGTATGTATGTATGTATGGTCATATGTATGTATGTATGTATGTATGTATGTATGCATGGTCATATGTATGACCATATGTATGTATGTATGTGTGTATGTATGTATGGTCATATGAATGTATGCATGGTCATATTTATGTATGGTCATTTGTATTAATGTATGTATGTATGTATGGTCATATGTATGCATGTATGGTCATATGTATGTATGTATGTATGCATGGTCATATGTATATATGGTCATATGTATGTGTGTATGTATGTATGCATGGTCATGTGTTTGGCCATATGTATGAATGTATGCTCATATGTATGTATGCTCATATGTATGTACATATGTATGTATGTATGCTCATATGTATGTATATATGTATGCTCATATGTATGTATGTATGTATTTATGCTCATGTGTATGTATGTATGTATGCTCATATGTATGTATGTATGCTCATATGTATGTATGTATGTATGTATGGTCACATGTATCTATGTATGCATGGTCATATGTATGTATGCATGTATACATGTATGCTCATATGTATGTATGTATGTATGTATGTATGTATGTATGTATGTATGTATGTATGCATGGTCATATGTATGACGATATGTATGTATGTATGTATGGTCATATGAATGTATGCATGGTCATATGTATGTATAGTCATATGTATGTATGTATGTATGTATGTATGGTCATATGTATGCATGTATGGTCATAAGTATGTATGTATGTATGTATGTATGTATGCTCATATGTATGTATGTATGCTCATATGTATGTATGTATGCATGGTCATATGTATGTATGGTCATATGTATGTATGTATGTATGTATGTATGCTCATATGTATGTATGTTTGTATGTATGTATGTATATATGTATGTATGTATGCTCATATGTATGTATGTATGTATGTATGCTCATATGTATGTATGTATGTATGTATGCTCATATGTATGTATGTATGTATGTATGTATGTGTATGTATGTATGTATGTACGGTCATATGTATGTATGTATGTATGTATGTATGTATGTATGGTCATATCCGTCTATGGTACACATTATGATGCCAGTGAAGGAAATGTGTTTTTATGTCTCAAAATAGACTAAATAAACATAATCTGAAGAAATTTTATTTTTATTTTTATTTTTGGAAGTTTTTGGGGTTCGTTGCCTGTAGGCAACATTGTACCATAATGGTGCATTAGTGAAAAAGAACGTTCCTTTTCCAATTTGAACATTGTTTATTTCATAAACATATGCAAAAATATTCAATAACATCAAGAAATCACAATTCATTTTAAATTTTAAATTAAAAAGAATTATAAAAATAATTTATATATATATGTATGTATGTATGGTCATATATATGTATGTATGAATGTATGTATGTATGTATGTATGTATGTATGTATGTATGTATGTATGGTCATATGTATGTATGTATGTATGGTCATATGTATTTATGTATATATGCTCATATGTATGTATGGTCATATGTATGTATGTATGTATGGTCACATGTATGTATGTATGCATGGTCATATGTATGTATGTATGCATGCATGTATGGTCATATGTATGTATGTATGTATGTATGTATGCATGGTCATATGTATGACCATATGTATGTATGTATGTATGTGTGTATGTATGTATGGTCATATGAATGTATGCATGGTCATATGTATGTATGGTCATATGTATGTATGTATGTATGGTCATATGTATGTATATATGCATGGTCATATGTATGTATGGTCATATGTATGTATGTATGTATGTATGTATGTATGTATGTATGTATGTATGTATGTATGTATGTATGTATGCATGGTCATATGTATGACCATATGTATGTATGTATGTATGTATGTGTGTATGTATGTATGGTCATATGAATGTATGCATGGTCATATGTATGTATGGTCATATGTATGTATGTATGTATGTATGTATGTATGTATGGTCATATGTATGTATATTTGCATGGTCATATGTATGTATGGTCATATGTATGTATGTATGTATGTATGTATGCTCATATGTATGTATGTATGCATGGTCACATGTATGTATGTATGTATACATGTATGGTCATATGTATGTATGTATGTATGTATGTATGGTTATATGTATGTATGTATGTATGGTCATATGTATGTATGTATTTATGCTCATATGTATGTATGCTCATATGTATGTATGTATGTATGTATGTATGGTCACATGTATGTATGTATGCATGGTCATATGTATGTATGTATGTATGCATGTATGCTCATATGTATGTATGTATGTATGTATGCATGGTCATATGTACGACCATATGTATGTATGTATGTGTATATGTATGTATGGTCATATGAATGTATGCATGGTCATATGTATGTATGGTCATATGTATGCATGTATGATCATAAGTATGTATGTATGTATGTATGTATGTATGGTCATATGTATGTATGTATGCATGGTCATATGTATATATGGTCATATGCATATATGGTCATATGTATGTATGTATGTATGCATGGTCATATGAATGTATGCTCATATGTATGTATGCTCATTTCAATCAGGAGAGACTAAGAGTAAAAGAGAAATGGTTTATTGGCACATGCATGATATATGAAACATGAACAGTCTTTGGCGGTTAGACCCCAATGAGGTGAAACAATATGTATATATAAATGGGGGTGATGAAGCTGTAGTGAAGAGAACCCCCCCGGGGTCTAGACACTGGTGGTGGTGGTGATGATGAGGTGCAAAGCAGAGACTGGTGAGGTGAAGTGGCTCTGGACTCCTGCTGCCTGGACCTGAAGGCTGGAGGAGAGGGCGTCAGGGAGGATCGAGGTGAACATCTTCTGCTACCTGGGTCCAGTGACTGGAGGAGAGAGGGGTGGAGGAGGGTCGCGCGATTGACTGAATGACAACTGATGGAGCAAAGACAGAGGCGATTTAAAGATTTGGCAGCAGCAAATTGACTGGCTATCGCAACCGTGGCAAAATCTGAATGGATGGTAAAGACGAAGGTGAACGCCCACAAACAGCTGATTAGAGGGAATAGGAGGAGAGAGGCGAGGAAAGGAAAGTTGTGAATGAAGGCAGCGTAATAGAAGGTCTTCCTGAATGAACTTACGCTGAGCTACATATGTATGTACATATGTATGTACATACATATGTACATACATATGTACATATGTATGTACATATGTATGTATGTATGCTCATATGTATGAATGTATGCTCATATGTATGTATGCATGGTCATATGTATGTATGTATGCTCATATGTATGTATGTATGTGTGTCTGTATGTATGTATGTATGTATGTATGTATGGTCACATGTATGTATGTATATATGCTCATATGTATGTAGAAATTTTATTTTTATTTTTATTTTTGGAAGTTTTTGGGGTTCGTTGCCTGTAGGCAACATTGTACCATAATGGTGCGTAAGTGAAAAAGAACGTTCCTTTTCCAATTTGAACATTGTTTATTTCATAAACATATGCAAAAATATTCAATAACATCAAAAAATCACAATTCATTTTAAATTTTAAATTAAAAAGAATTATAAAAAGAATTTATTTATATATGTATATATGTATGTATGTATGTATGGTCATATAAATGTATGTATGTATGTATGTGTGTATGTATGTATGGTCATATGAATGTATGCATGGTCATATGTATGTATGTATGTATGTATGTATGGTCATATGTATGCATGTATGGTCATAACTATGTATGTATGTATGTATGTATGTATGTATGTATGTATGGTCATATGTATGTATGTATGCATGGTCATATGTATGTATGTATGTATGTATGGTCATATGTATGCATGTTTGTATGCATGGTCATATGTTTGGCCATATGTATGAATGTATGCTCATATGTGTGTATGTATGCTCATATGTATGTATGTATGTATGCTCATATGTATTTATGTATGTATGTATGTATGTATGTATGTATGTATGTATGTATGTATGCATGTATGGTCATATGTATGCTCATATGTATGTATGTGTATGTATGTATGTACGGTCATATGTATGTATGTATGTATGTATCTATGGTCATATCCCTCTATGGTACACATTATGATGCCAGTGAGGGAAATGTGTTTTTATGTCTCAAAATAGACTAAATAAACATAATCTGAAGAAATTTTATTTTTATTTTTATTTTTATTTTTGGGAGTTTTTGGGGTTCGTTGCCTATAGGCAACATCGTACCATAATGGTGCATAAGTGAAAAAGAACGTTCCTTTTCCAATTTGAACATTGTTTATTTCATAAACATATGCAAAAATATTCAATAACATCAAGAAGTCACAATTCATTGTATGCATGGTCATATGTACGACCATATGTATGTATGTATGTGTATATGTATGTATGGTCATATGAATGTATGCATGGTCATATGTATGTATGGTCATATGTATGCATGTATGATCATAAGTATGTATGTATGTATGGTCATATGAATGTATGCATGGTCATATGTATGTATGGTCATATGTATGCATGTATGATCATAAGTATGTATGTATGTATGTATGTATGTATGGTCATATGAATGTATGTATGCATGGTCATATGTTTATATGGTCATATGTATGTATGTATGAATGTATGTATGTATGTATGTATGTATGCTCATATGTATGTATGTATTCTCATATGTATGTATGTATGTATGTATGTATGTATGTATGGTCATATGTATGTATGTATATATGCTCACATGTATGTATGCTCATATGTATGTATGTATGTATGGTCACATGTATGTATGTATGCATGTATGCTCATATGTATGTATGTATGTATGTATGTATGCATGGTCATATGTATGACCATATGTATGTATGTATGTATGTGTGTATGTATGTATGGTCATATGAATGTATGCATGGTCATATGTATGTATGGTCATATGTATGTATGCATGTATGTATGTATGTATGGTCATATGTATACATGTATGGTCATAAGTATGTATGTATGTATGTAAGTATGTATGTTTGTATGTATGGTCATATGTATGTATATATGCATGGTCATATGTATGTATGGTCATATGTATGTATGTATGTATGTATGTATGTATGTATGTATGTATGTATGTATGTATGCTCATATGTATGTATGTATGTATGTATGCTCATATGTATGTATGTATGCATGGTCACATGTATGTATGTATGTATGTATGCATGTATGGTCATATGTATGTATGTATGTATGTATGTATGTATGTATGTATGTATGTATGTAGTATGTATGGTCATATGTATGTATGTATTTATGCTCATATGTATGTATGCTCATATGTATGTATGTATGTATGTATGTATGCATGGTCATATGTACGACCATATGTATGTATGTATGTGTATATGTATGTATGGTCATATGAATGTATGCATGATCATAAGTATGTATGTATGTATGTATGTATGTATGGTCATATGTATGTATGTATGCATGATCATATGTATATATGGTCATATGTATGTATGTTTGTATGCATGGTCATATGTATATATGGTCATATGTAAGTATGCTCATTTCAATCAGGAGAGACTAAGAGTAAAAGAGAAATGGTTTATTGGCACATGCATGATATATGAAACATGAACAGTCTTTGGCGGTTAGACCCCAATGAGGTGAAACAATATGTATATATAAATGGGGGAGATGAAGCTGTAGTGAAGAGAACCCCCCCGGAGTGTAGACACTGGTGGTGGTGGTGATGATGAGGTGTAAAGCAGAGACTGGTGAGGTGAAGTGGCTCTGGACTCCTGCTGCCTGGACCTGAAGGCTGGAGGAGAGGGCGTCAGGGAGGATCGAGGTGAACATCTTCTGCTACCTGGGTCCAGTGACTGGAGGAGAGAGGGGTGGAGGAGGGTCACGCGATTGACTGAATGACAACTGATGGAGCAAAGACAGAGGCGATTTAAAGATTTGGCAGCAGCAAATTCACTGGCTATCGCGACGGTGTCAAAATCTGAATGGATGGTAAAGATGAAGGTGAACGCCCACAAACAGCGGATTAGAGGGAATAGGAGGAGAGAGGCGGAGTAAAGGAAAGTTGTGAATGAAGGCAGCGTAATAGAAGGTCTTCCTGAATGAACTTACGCTGAGCTACATATGTATGTACGTATGTATGTATGTATGCTCATATGTATGTATGCTCATATGTATGTATGCATGGTCATATGTATGTATGTATGCTCATATGTATGTATGCATGGTCATATGTATGTATGTATTCTCATATGTATGTATGCATGGTCATATGTATGTATGTATTCTCATATGTATGTATGTATATATGCTCATATATATGTAGAAATTTATTTTAATTTTTATTTTTGGAAGTTTTTGGGGTTCGTTGCCTGTAGGCAACATTGTACCATAATGGTGCATAAGTGAAAAAGAATGTTCCTTTTCCAATTTGAACATTGTTTATTTCATAAACATATGCAAAAATATTCAATAACGTCAAGAAGTCACAATTCATTTTAAATTTTAAATTAAAAAGAATTATGAAAAGAATTTATATATATATATATGTATGTATGTATGTATGTATGTATGTATGTATGTATGGTCATATGTATGTATGTATGTATGTATGGTCATATGTATGTATGTATGCTCATATGTATGTATGCATGGTCATATGTATGTATGTATGCTCATATGTATGTATGCATGGTCATATGTATGTATGTATTCTCATATGTATGTATGTATGTATGTATGGTCATATGTATGTATGTATGCATGCTCATATGTATGTATGTATGTATGTATGCATGTATGCTCATATGTATGTATGTATGTATGTATGGTCATATGTATGACCATATGTATGTATGTGTGTATGTATGTATGGTCATATGAATGTATGCATGGTCATATGTTTGTATGGTCATATGTATGTATATATGTATGTATGTATGTATGTATGTATGTATGTATGTATGGTCATATGTATGCATGTATGGTCATAAGTATGTATGTATGTATGTATGTATGTATGTATGTATGTATGTATGGTCATATGTATGTTTGTATGTATGTACGGTCATATGTATGTATGTATGTATGTATGTATGTATGTATGGTCATATACCTCTATGGTACACATTATCATGCCAGTGAGGGAAATGTGTTTTTATGTCTCAAAATAGACTAAATAAACATAATCTGAAGAAATTTTATTTTTATTTTTATTTTTGGAAGTTTTTGGGGTTCGTTGCCTGTAGGCAACATTGTACCATAATGGTGCGTAAGTGAAAAAGAAGGTTCCTTTTCCAATTTGAACATTGTTTATTTCATAAACATATGCAAAAATATTCAATAAAATCAAGAAATCACAATTCATTTTAAATTTTAAATTAAAAAGAATTATAAAAAGAATTTATATATATATGTATATATGTATGTATGTATGTATGGTCATATAAATGTATGTATGTATGTATGTATGTATGTATGTATGTATGCTCATATGTATGTATGTATTCTCATATGTATGTATGTATGTATGTTTGTATGTATGGTCACATATATGTATGTATGCATGGTCATATGTATGTATGTATGTATGTATGTATGTATGTATGTATGTATGTATGGTCATATGTATGAACATATGTATGTATGTATGTGTGTATGTATGGTCATATGAATGTATGCATGGTCATATGTATGTATGTATGTATGTATGTATGGTCATATGTATGTATGTATGCATGGTCATATGTATGTATGTATGTATGTATGGTCATATGTATGTATGTTTGTATGCATGGTCATATGTTTGGCCATATGTATGAATGTATGCTCATATGTATATACGTATGTATCTATGTATGCTCATATGTATGTATATATGTATGCTCATATGTATGTATGTATGCTCATATGTATGTATGTATGTATGCTCATATGTATTTATGTATGTATGTATGTATGTATGTATGTATGTATGCATGTATGGTCATATGTATGTATGTATGTATGAATGCTCATATGTATGTATGTGTATGTATGTATGTACGGTCATATGTATGTATGTATGTATGTATGTATGTATGGTCATATCCCTCTATGGTACACATTATGATGCCAGTGAGGGAAATGTGTTTTTATGTCTCAAAATAGACTAAATAAATATAATCTGAAGGAATTTTATTTTTATTTTTATTTTTATTTTTGGAAGTTTTTGGGGTTCGTTGCCTGTAGGCAACATTGTACCATAATGGTGCATAAGTGAAAAAGAATGTTCCTTTTCCAATTTGAACATTGTTTATTTCATAAACATATGCAAAAATATTCAATAACATCAAGAAGTCACAAACCATTTTAAATTTTAAATTAAAAAGAATTATTAAAAGAATTTATATATACATGTATGTATGTATGTATGTATGGACAGTCATTTGTATGTATGTATGTATGTATGGTCATATGTATGTATGTATGCATAGTCAGATGTATGTATGTATGCTCATATGAATGTATGCATGGTCATATGTATGTATGTATGTATGTATGGTCATATGTATGTATGTATATTTGCTCATAAGTATGTATGCTCATATGTATGTATGTATGTATGCATGGTCATATGTATGTATGTATGCATGCATGGTCATATGTATGACCATATGTATGTATGTATGGTCATATGTATGTATGTATATATGCTCATATGTATGTATGCTCATATGTATGTATGTATGTATGCATGGTCATATGTATGTATGTATGTATGTATGCATGCATGGTCATATGTATGTATGGATGTATGTATGCATGTATGCTTGTATGTATGTATGTATGTATGTATGCATGGTCATATGTATGACCATTTGTATGTATGTATGTGTGTATGTATATATGTATGTATGTATGTATGTATGTATGGTCATATGTATGTATGTTTGTATGCATGGTCAGATGTTTGGCCATATGTGTGAATGTATGCTCATATGTATGTATGCTCATATGTATGTACGTATGTATGTATGTATGCTCATATGTATGTATGCTCATATGTATGTATGTATGTATGTATGTATGCTCATATGTATGTATGTATGTATGCTCATATGTATGTATGTATGTATGCATGTATGGTCATATGTATGTATGTATGTATGTATGTATGTATGAATGTATGTATGTACGGTCATATGTATGTATGTATGTATGTATGTATGTATGTATGGTCATATCCCTCTATGGTACACACTATGATCCCAGTGAGGGAAATGTGTTTTTATGTCTCAAAATAGACTAAATAAACATAATCTGAAGAAATTTTATTTTTATTTTTATTTTTGGAAGTTTTTGGGGTTCGTTGCCTGTAGGCAATATTGTACCATAATGGTGCATAAGTGAAAAAGAACGTTCCTTTTCCAATTTAAACATTGTTTATTTCATAAACATATGTAAAAATATTCAATAACATCAAGAAGTCACAATTCATTTTAAATTTTAAATTAAAAAGAATTATGAAAAGAATTTATATATATATATGTATGTATGTATGTATGTATGGTCATATGTATGTATGTATGTATGTATGGTCATATGTATGTATGTATGGTCATATGTATGTATGCATGGTCATATGTATGTATGTATGCTCATATGTATGTATGCATGGTCATATGTATGTATGTATTCTCATATGTATGTATGTATGTATGTATGTATGGTCATATGTATGTATGTATGCATGCTCATATATATGTATGTATGTATGTATGCATGTATGCTCATATGTATGTATGTATGTATGTATGGTCATATGTATGACCATATGTATGTATGTATGTATTTGTGTATGTATGTATGGTCATATGAATGTATTCATGGTCATATGTTTGTATGGTCATATGTATGTATATATGTATGTATGTATGTATGTATGGTCATATGTATGCATGTATGGTCATAAGTATGTATGTATGTATGTATGTATGTATGTATGGTCATATGTATGTTTGTATGTATGTACGGTCATATGTATGTATGTATGTATGTATGTATGTATGTATGCTCATATGTATGTATGTATGTATGCTCATATGTATGTATGTATGTATGTATGCATGTATGGTCATATGTATGTATGTATGTATGTATGAATGTATGTATGTACGGTCATATGTATGTATGTATGTATGTATGTATGTATGTATGGTCATATCCCTCTATGGTACACATTATGATCCCAGTGAGGGAAATGTGTTTTTATGTCTCAAAATAGACTAAATAAACATAATCTGAAGAAATTTTATTTTTATTTTTATTTTTGGAAGTTTTTGGGGTTCGTTGCCTGTAGGCAACATTGTACCATAATGGTGCATAAGTGAAAAAGAACGTTCCTTTTCCAATTTAAACATTGTTTATTTCATAAACATATGAAAAAATATTCAATAACATCAAGAAGTCACAATTCATTTAAAATTTTAAATTAAAAAGAATTATAAAAAGAATTAATATATATATGTATGTATGTATGGTCACATGAATGTATGTATGCATGGTCATATGTATGTATGTATTTATGCATGTATGGTCATATGTATGACCATATGTATGTATGTATGTATGTATGTATGGTCATATGTATGACCATATGTATGTATGTATGTGTGTATGTATGTATGGTCATATGAATGTATGCATGGTCATATGTATGTATGTATGTATGTATGTATGGTCATATGTATGCATGTATGGTCATAAGTATGTATGTATGTATGTATGTATGTATGTATGTATGTATGGTCATATGTATGTATGTATGCATGGTCATATGTATGTATGTATGTATGTATGGTCATATGTATGTATGTTTGTATGCTCATATGTATGTATATATGCTCATATGTATGTATGCTCATATGTATGTATGTATGCTCATATGTATGTATGTATGTATGCTCATATGTATTTATATATGTATGTATGTATGTATGTATGTATGTATGCTCATATGTATGTATGTGCATGTATGTATGTACGGTCATATGTATGTATGTATGTATGTATGGTCATATCCGTCTATGATACACATTATGATGCCAGTGAGGGAAATGTGTTTTTATGTCTCAAAATAGACTAAATAAACATAATCTGAAGAAATTTTATTTTTATTTTTGGAAGTTTTTGGGGTTCGTTGCCTGTAGGCAACATTGTACCATAATGGTGCATAAGTGAAAAAGAACGTTCCTTTTCCAATTTGAACATTGTTTATTTCATAAACATATGCAAAAATATTCAATAACATCAAGAAGTCACAAATCATTTTAAATTTTAAATTAAAAAGAATTATTAAAAGAATTTATATATACATGTATGTATGTATGTATGTATGGATGGTCATTTGTATGTATGTATGTATGTATGGTCATATGTATGTATGTATGCTCATATGTATGTATGCATAGTCAGATGTATGTATGTATGCTCATATGAATGTATGCATGGTCATATGTATGTATGTATGTATGTATGTATGGTCATATGTATGTATGTATATATGCTCATATGTATGTATGCTCATATGTATGTATGTATGTATGCATGGTCATATGTATGTATGTATGCATGCATGGTCATATGTATGACCATATGTATGTATGTATAGTCATATGTATGTATGTATATATGCTCATATGTATGTATGCTCATATGTATGTATGTATGTATACATGGTCATATGTATGTATGTATGCATGCATGGTCATATGTATGTATGTATGTATGTATACATGTATGCTTGTATGTATGTATGTATGTATGCATGGTCATATGTATGACCATTTGTATGTATGTATGTGTGCATGTATGTATGTATGTATGGTCATATGTATGTATGTTTGTATGTATGTAAGTATGTATGTATGTATGTATGTATGTATGTATGCTCATATGTATGTATGCTCATATGTATGTATGTATGTATGTATGTATGCTCATATGTATGTATGTATGTATGCTCATATGTATGTATGTATGTATGTATGTACGTATGCATGTATGGTCATATGTATGTATGTATGTCTGTATGTATGTATGAATGTATGTATGTACGGTCATATGTATGTATGTATGTATGTATGTATGTATGTATGTATGTATGGTCATATCCCTCTATGGTACACATTATGATCCCAGTGAGGGAAATGTGTTTTTATGTCTCAAAATAGACTAAATAAACATAATCTGAAGAAATTTTATTTTTATTTTTATTTTTGGAAATTTTTGGGGTTCGTTGCCTGTAGGCAACATTGTACCATAATGGTGCATAAGTGAAAAAGAACGTTCCTTTTCCAATTTAGACATTGTTTATTTCATAAACATATGCAAAAATATTCAATAACATCAAGAAGTCACAATTCATTTTAAATTTTAAATTAAAAAGAATTATAAAAATACTTTATATATATATATGTATGTATGTATGGTCACATGAATGTATGTATGCATGGTCATATGTATGTATGTATGTATGCATGTATGGTCATATGTATGACCATATGTATGTATGTATGTATGTATGTATGGTCATATGCATGACCATATGTATGTATGTATGTGTTTATGTATGTATGGTCATATTAATGTATGCATGGTCATATGTATGTATGTATGTATGGTCATATGTATGCATGTATGGTCATAAGTATGTATGTATGTATGTATGTATGTATGTATGTATGTATGTATGTATTTATGTATGTATGGTCATATGTATGTATGTATGCATGGTCATATGTATGTATGTATGTATGTATGTATGGTCATATGTATGTATGTTTGTATGCTCATATGTATGTATGTATGCTCATATATATGTATGCTCATATGTATGTATGTATGCTCATATGTATGTATGTATGTATGCTCATATGTATTTATGTATGTATGTATGTATGTATGTATGTATGCATGTATGGTCATATGTATGTATGTATGTATGTATGCTCATATGTATGTATGTGCATGTATGTATGTACGGTCATATGTATGTATGTATGTATGTATGGTCATATCCCTCTATGGTAGACATTATGATGCCAGTGAGGGAAATGTGTTTTTATGTCTCAAAATAGACTAAATAAACATAATCTGAAGAAATTTTATTTTTATTTTTATTTTTATTTTTGGAAGTTTTTGGGGTCCGTTGCCTGTAGGCAACATTGTACCATAATGGTGCATAAGTGAAAAAGAATGTTCCTTTTCCAATTTGAACATTGTTTATTTCATAAACATATGCAAAAATATTCAATAACATCAAGAAGTCAAAATTCATTTTAAATTTTAAATTAAAAAGAATTATTAAAAGAATTTATATATACATGTATGTATGTATGTATGTATGGATGGTCATTTGTATGTATGTATGTATGTATGCTCATATGAATGTATGCATGGTCATATGTATGTATGTATGTATGTATGTATGGTCAAATGTATGTATGTATATATGCTCATATGTATGTATGCTCATATGTATGTATGTATGTATGCATGGTCATATGTATGTATGTATGCATGCATGGTCATATGTATGACCATATGTATGTATGTATGGTCATATGTATGTATGTATATATGCTCATATGTATGTATGCATAGTCAGATGTATGTATGTATGCTCATATGTATGTATGTATGTATGTATGTATGTATGTATGGTCATATGTATGTATGTATATATGCTCATATGTATGTATGCTCATATGTATGTATGTATGTATGCATGGTCATATGTATGTATGTATGCATGCATGCTCATATGTATGACCATATGTATGTATGTATGGTCATATGTATGTATGGTCATATGTATGTATGTATGCTCATATGTATGTATGCATAGTCAGATGTATGTATGTATGCTCATATGAATGTATGCATGGTCATATGTATGTATGTATGTATGTATGTATGTATGAATGTATGGTCATATGTATGTATGTATATATACTCATATGTATGTATGCTCATATGTATGTATGTATGTATGCATGGCCATATGTATGTATGTATGAATGCATGGTCATATGTATGACCATATGTATGTATGTATGGTCATATGTATGTATGTATATATACTCATATGTATGTATGCTCATATGTATGTATGTTTGTATGCATGGTCATATGTTTGGCCATATGTATGAATGTATGCTCATATGTATGTACGTATGTATGTATGTATGCTCATATGTATGTATGTATGTATGCATGGTCATATGTATGTATGTATGCATGCATGGTCATATGTATGACCACATGTATGTATGTATGGTCATATGTATGTATGGTCATATGTATGTATGTATGCTCATATGTATGTATGCATAGTCAGATGTATATATGTATGCTCATATGAATGTATGCATGGTCATATGTATGTATGTATATATACTCATATGTATGTATGTATGTATGGTCATATGTATGTATGTATATATACTCATATGTATGTATGGTCATATGTATGTATGTATGTATGCATGGTCATATGTATGTATGTATGTATGCATGGTCATATGTATGTATGTATGTATGTATGTATGTATGGTCATATGTATGTATGTATATATACTCATATGTATGTATGCTCATATGTATGTATGTATGTATGCATGGTCATATGTATGTATGTATGCATGCATGGTCATATGTATGACCATATGTATGTATGTATGGTCATATGTATGTATGTATATATGCTCATATGTATGTATGCTCATATGTATGTATGTATGTATGTATGGTCATATGTATGTATGTTTGTATGCATGGTCATATGTTTGGCCATATGTATGAATGTATGCTCATATGTATGTACGTATGTATGTATGTATGCTCATATCTATGTATGCTCATATGTATACATACATATACAAAAATACAAAAATGTCTCATTACATCTTACAGTACAT
>NC_139335.1:402500-407500 GCF_056507025.1 Lutjanus erythropterus | reverse complement strand
TTAAATGTCAAGAAATGTATGTTTGTTGTAATAAATCACATCCACTTTAATTAATTATTATCAAATTTGATCATGCAAACCGATTTTTGTACGAATCCATGCAGCTGATCAAGATATGAACTCTTTCACATCTGTGGCGACGGTGTGGTAGCAGGACTGGACGGACGTGTCTTTGTCTGTTTGGACAGACAGACAGACACTGAGTGCAGCTTCACCCTGTTTTCTGCCGACTCAGTTTTAAAATATTTATAATCATCAGGTAATAAGAAGAAGTGGCGCTGTCAGGAGAGACAGAGACGTTTCCAGAGGGAACATGTTTAAAGAAAACAGAACAGGGTACAGAACCCGTCCCAGAGGAACACCATCAATCAGAACGAAACGGGTCACTTTAAAAACGGATTGATTCTTACCCGAAAAATCTGCAGAACCTTCAGAAAGGCCTTCGCAAATGTATTCGTCACCTGATGAGGAGAACAAAGTTCAGACGGAGAACATTACATGATTTGAGCTGAAATGTTTGTCAGTCTGCAAACACTGGGTCGTGACCCACAGACTGGTCACAGAAGCTTTCATCTGGGTCACCAAATAAATAAAAGACTATGACAGAATTTCTGCAAATGTAAGATTTATATCTGCAGTTCACCTTTAATGAAGTATTTAAAATGTGTATATTATATATATGTATCTGTTATTTTGTCTCATTTATGAACAAGGCTAAAAATGTCATGTATTGGTTTCCTGATGAGAGAAAATAAAAACAGTGAGACAGCCTGTTAACACGACAGCTGCAATAATTAATCAATCATCAATCGAGTTTAAATAAACTGCCAACTATTTTGATTATTGATTAATTGGTTTGAGTAAATTTTTAGGAAAAAAAGTCAAAATTCTCTGATTTCAGTTTCTTAAATGTGAATATTTTCTGGTTTCTTTCCTCTCTGACAGTAAACTGATGATCTTTGAGTTGTGGACAAAACGAGACATTTGAGGACGTCATCTTGGACTCTGATCAACATTTTCTGACATTTTATGGATCAAACAACTGATTAATTAGTGGAAAAATTATTGCCAGATTGATCACCAGTTGAAAAATACGTCCAAACCTGTGAAAACGACCTATAAAGTAGTTTGATTTGGGAAATACTGGTCTACACGCCACTGGTTGAGACTTTCAGAGTAAAAGCCTGAATTCTGCTGGTTTGTGTTGATGACGGTTTGTGTCAGGTGGTTAGTTGTTCTCACTGTTTTAGTTATCGTCATGGCTCCTGTATCAAAGAGTGTTCGGGCAGCGCTGTTGAAGAGGAGCTGAGAAACACCCACGTAAACCATGTTGGCGTCACCTTGGAAGACTGGCTCATTTCCTGTTAACGTATTGTCCACAGGCTGTCCCGACAAGGACGCCTACAAAACACACCAGAATCAGTTTATTACAGCACAGATGACAACGTGCAGACGAGTTTTAGACGGTGTGTTTATCATCATGGTGAGATGTTTGTGTCTCACTTTGAAAGGAACGTCGAGGCTGGTGGACGTCACTGCGATGTCTCCGCTCAGAGAGAAGTCGATACTGATGTCAAGGCCTTCGTACGGCTTGATCGTCATGGGAAAGGCCTTCAACTTTTCGTTAATTTGAGGAGTATTCTTCTGAATTTGAGAACATGTCTGCAGACAGACAGACAGAGACACAGATGGACAGATAGTTCTGGATGATCTCACTTCAGCTTCTACAAGACATACCAAATCCAACATTAACCTTTATCAGTGATGATGTTACTTTAGCTTTAGCTTTAGCTTTAGCTAACTTCATGCCACTTTAGTTTTAATGACATTGAAGGTAACAAGACAAAAAATGATGGAACAAGTCAAAAGAGACATAAGAAGATTAAAAAAATACATGAAAAGACAAAAACACACAAGAATATTAAAAAAAAAAAAAAAAACAGAAAAAACTTAAGAGGACAAAAGAGATGTGACAAAATACAAAAGATGTTAGATGATAAAAAAAAAAGGCAAAACAAGGCAAAAAAAACATGACAAGACAAAGACGTAAAAAAATGCAAGAGGACAAAAAAAGGTCTAACAAGACAAAAAAAATGTTCAGTGATACAAAAGAGATAAGAAAATTACGAAAAGACAAAAGGACAAAAGAAGACAAAAAAAGTCATAAGAAGATACAAAAAACATAAGAAGATAAAAAACAGAAGAAGATAAAAAACAGAAGAAGATAAAAAACAGAAGAGGACAAAAAAGATGCAACAAGATAAAAAACAAGATTTAAGAAGATAAAAATGAGGTAAGAAAACACAACTAGAAGAAAATGAGATAAAAGAGGAAACAAGATATAAAGTAGTACAGCTGGACGTGCAGATTTAGGACTCCTCAGGACCTGGTTTAGTTCTGCTAAGAACTGAAGGTGGAACAAACCATTTTGTTGATGATAAACTGGATGGCTCCACTGAAGGTCGTCAATAAGCCACTATAAAACAAGAAGAAAGTCATGATCAATCACTGATCAATAACGAGTGATGCTGCAACACAAGAGACAGACAGAGCTGAAGACGAGATGGTGACGTTACTGAAATCTCTCAACCGCTCCTCTGTGGATCAATCAGAAGAACTTTGCTGATCCCCCGAAGTCTCGCGTCTGCAGGTGCCCCGCCCTCTGCAGGTGCCCCGCCCTCAGCAGACGCCCCGCCCTCTGCAGATGCCCCGCCCTCTGCAGGTGTCTCACCCTCTGCAGGTGACCCACCCTCTGCAGATGCCTCACCCTCTGCAGGTGTCTCACCCTCTGCAGATGCCCCGCCCTCTGCAGGTGACCCGCCCTCTGCAGGTGTCTCACCCTCTGCAGGTGTCTCACCCTCAGCAGGTGTCTCACCTTCCACCCATACCTTCTAATTTTCTCATTATTTTTTTACCAACACAAAATGAATTAGACTCAACAATCACCTGTCTCTCTGGTGCATTAGACAGATAGAAAGAAAACCAGAAACCAGAGCTCAGACTCCACCTGCAGGACTCGTCAGACTCCACCTGCAGGAATCGTCAGACTCCACCTGCAGGACTCGTCAGACTCCACCTGCAGGACTCGTCAGACTCCACCTGCAGGACTCGTCAGACTCCACCTGAACCTGATCGGTCAGTCTTACCCCACTATGCCGGTGGTCTTAGGAATGAAATCTCCAAATTTGGCTTCACACTTCGGTATCTCAATCGCCAGGTGTCCTTGGTCTTGTTTCAGTTTCACATCAATCTTGGCTTCAAAATTTTTTATTTCAAAGCTATACTGTTTGTTGTCCATACTGAAAAAAACAAACAAACAAACAACAACAACAACAAAAAACAACACATGAGACTCACAAGTTTAAAACATTTAAAGATTCTGATGCTGATCTGGAGCTGAATCACTGATGGATTTTAAAACTTGTTCAGCTGTTGAAGCTTTTTCTTCTCATCATGAGACATCTAACCAAAGACAGACAGGACAACAGGATGGACAGGACAGAGAGGACAGATACGACAGACAGACAGGACAGATACGACAGACAGACAGGACAGACAGGACAGATACGACAGACAGACAGGACAGACAGGATGGACAGGACAGACAGGACAGATACGACAGACAGACAGGACAACAGGATGCACAGGACAGACAGGACAGATACGACAGACAGACAGGACAGACAGGACAGATACGACAGACAGACAGGACAGACAGGATGGACAGGACAGACAGGACAGATACGACAGACAGACAGGACAACAGGATGCACAGGACAGACAGGACAGATACGACAGACAGACAGGACAACAGGATGCACAGGACAGACAGGACAGATACGACAGACAGACAGGACAACAGGATGCACAGGACAGACAGGACAGATACGACAGACAGACAGGACAGACAGGATGGACAGGATGGACAGGATGGACAGGACAGATACAACAGACAGACAGGACAGACAGGACAGATACGACAGACAGACAGGACAGACAGGATGGACAGGATGGACAGGATGGACAGGACAGATACAACAGACAGACAGGACAGACAGGACAGATACGACAGACAGACAGGACAGACAGGATGGACAGGTTAGACAGGACAGATACGACAGACAGACAGGACAGACAGGATGGACAGGACAGACAGGACAGATACAACAGACAGACAGGACAGACAGGACAGATACGACAGACAGACAGGACAGACAGGATGGACAGGACAGACAGGACAGATACGACAGACAGACAGGACAGACAGGATAGATACGACAGACAGACAGGACAGACAGGATGGACAGGACAGACAGGACAGATACGACAGACAGACAGGACAGACAGGACAGACAGGACAGATACGACAGACAGACAGGACAGACAGGACAGATACGACAGACAGACAGGACAGACAGGACAGACAGGACAGACAGGACAGATACGACAGACAGACAGGACAGACAGGATAGATACGACAGACAGACAGGACAGACAGGATGGACAGGACAGACAGGACAGATACGACAGACAGACAGGACAGACAGGACAGACAGGACAGATACGACAGACAGACAGGACAGACAGGACAGATACGACAGACAGACAGGACAGACAGGATGGACAGGACAGACAGGACAGATACGACAGACAGACAGGACAGACAGGATAGATACGACAGACAGACAGGACAGACAGGATGGACAGGACAGACAGGACAGATACGACAGACAGACAGACAGGACAGACAGGACAGACAGGACAGATACGACAGACAGACAGGACAGACAGGACAGACAGGACAGATACGACAGACAGACAGGACAGACAGGACAGATACGACAGACAGACAGGACAGACAGGACAGATACGACAGACAGACAGGACAGACAGGATGGACAGGACAGACAGGACAGATACGACAGACAGACAGGACAGACAGGATAGATACGACAGACAGACAGGACAGACAGGATGGACAGGACAGACAGGACAGATAC
>NC_139335.1:377500-397500 GCF_056507025.1 Lutjanus erythropterus | reverse complement strand
AACCTTCCCTCTGTTGGAATAACCAGCTGCTGCCTTCCAGAACACACAAGGACGGGTCAAGAACCAGAACCCTGCTGGACCCTGCTGAGGTCCAAAGTGACTCCAGTCCTGCAGAGACTGAACCCGGGGGTCTGACGGTGATGAAGATTTAAACCAGGCTCGTCTCCAGGGATGAGCAGAGCTACAAAAACAAGACAAACAAAACAAACAAACAAACAAACAAATAAAACACTTACTGTCTTTTTTCAGTTTTATTGTTTTGAGTTTAATTTTGGTTTAAAAGTTTACATGCAGGAGGAAAAAAGTCTGAGAGGGTTAATCGATTATCTAATATAAAACAGTTATTGACTGTATATACTGCGACATATATAATATTATAAAACATTAGAATCTTAATTAAATCTGCTCTACTGGACTCTGATGAAGATTTTATTTGAGCCAAATGACACAAAGAGTTGAAGGAGTTAGTTTAGATGTTTTTTGTTTTGAAATTAAAACATTTAGATCATAAATTTGTGATCTGTTGAATTTCCAGAAATAAAATATTTGTTGGTGTTTGAGGATTTGAGTGGATTGGTCCACGACTGGTCACAGCGTGTGAGCATGAAAATGAAGGAGAGATTAAAGAGCAGCAGGGGAGTTCTTATTCAAAACAGATCCAGGATCAGATCTGTGCGGTTCAGGTGTGACACACCTGAGCAAACAGCAGCTCATAAAACATCAGCGGTCACTTTCACATGTCAGGACACGTCACCATCACAGAAACCAAACGTGTTCCTCCGTTTCTACGGTGAATTTATGGAGTTGAAACCACGACTCACCATCAGAGAAACAAACAGGAAGCAGTGTCACGTCCTCCCTCAGGTCACTATGACAGCTTATAACCACACTGTGGACAAACGTCTCATTAAGAGCTGCTGCTTTAATGTAACGTCACTCTTTAACATTGAAATAACGTCCAACCGACTTCAATCTGGAAACGTAACCATGACGTTATTCATACAAGTTACACTTAGAACTTTGAGGGATCAATAAGGACAAACGTTCCACTAACCTTTCAAGAACATTCGAGAATATGGCAATGAAGTTCAAGTGGGAAGAAATGTGACAGTTTAACATCTAGGGAACGTTAAGGAGAACCATTGAAGTAACATTCAACGACGTCTCCCAGAATGTTCTGGAGATGTAACCATAATGTTACTGTCAATAAGAAACAGGGAACATTGATGAGAAACATTAAAATAACCTTTATGAAACATTCAACAAACTGTCCCAGAACAAACAAACGTTCCCAGTAACTAGTTACATTACTCATTATATTACTATTACTTTTGTACCTTGTTGCCGTACAGCATTGAACAGCTGGTCCAGATGTTTACCTCTCTGAGTGTGAGAATTCAAATTTAACATCACAACAGTTTATACATGAAACAGACTGACCCTGAAGGCATCATGGCAGGTAAAGAACAGGTGAGTAAAATATGAAAAAATACTTTAATATCACCAACAAACAGGAAGTTGACCACAGAGAGGACGAGGACACGCCCACAGCCTGAACATACACATGCTGCTTTCAAGTGCTGTCAGAAATATCACCATCATATAAAAACACAAACCAACACCACACACACACACACACACACACACAAAAAGCTACAACAATCACAAAAACTAGTTTGGTACAAAATCCTGAAGCAACATTGAAACATGACCGTCATGAGAACACGTCCAACCTGTCAACACTGATTCTTGAAGAAGAATCCACCTTTTTGTTCACGGTGCAGCCCTTTAACTATAAATCTTGATCACTTCTGATTATCAATAATCAGTCTTTAGACTGATTTATGTCCTTTCAGAGTTCACTTCAGTTTGTCTGAGCGTCTGCTTTTGTTTCCACAGTCGATTTTAACGGTCACTTCTAATAAAACATGTTTATATTCAGACGGTCGCTTGAATATTTTAATAAAACTGCAGTCGTGTTTCGATAAACACATTTAAACAAACTTCAAGTAAATCATCAAAGTAAAATGTGAATGAATGTTTTTTCCATCGTCTGCAGTTCTGTGATCATCAGGAGTTGATTCATCGAGATCACCAGCAGGTGGCGCCAATTCTCTGCTCAGAAAACCATCAAACCACCACAGAAGAAGAGCGTCAGTGAAGCTCACACAGTAAAGACGAGTAGAAAACAGGATGACATCACACGTCTGTTTGTTTGTGTTTGAATGGGACCAAGGTTCCATCAGATCTGTGTGGAACGTCAGGGGAACGTAGTCATCCACCTGCTAGAAAAGTTCAGTTCCCAAATGTCCTGGGAATATTTGCTTTTGGTTCTGGGAACGTTGATCAAATGTTCATGTATGACGTTTCCTCGATGTTAAAATTTGAAAGGAACTTCAGCTGACACGTTTCCAGAACGTTCTGGAAAGGTTGGTTGGATGTTACAGGAGGGCTGCTTGAAGGATTTACATTCCCCGAATATTAAAACATTTTCTGATGTAAAACCAACATTACTGTTATGTTGAATGTTAGCTGAATGTTCTATAAAGATTGCTTGAACGTTGCTCCTAAACATTCAACTGACTGTTAAAAGTATTTCTGTTTCTCTTGTGGTTATGTTCCCAGAATGTTCTGAGAGGGTTTGTTGAATGTTCCTGTTAACGGGAAATGTCCTCGATTATCAAGAACTTCTTAGAAATGATAATGTAATAGTGTTATGCAGGAACGTTCAATCAGCGTTCCCAAAACGTTTGGTTCCCACAATGTTTGGTTCCCACAACGTTGTGGGAACCAAACGTTTCTAGCTGGGCAACGTTTCCTGATGCAATACTTGAAAATGTAAATAAAAATACATCACAGAAAAAAAAAATACAACTAACAAGTGCTGTGATGTCACTCAGAGGACCCAAGGATGCTGGGAAATGTTGTTCACACACAGAGGAACAGACAAACAACAACAACAACACAAAATACTACAAACACTGATAAATAATAACAAAAATGTTTTGTTTCACAAAAATCACCCTGCTGTCATCAGAAAACCTCCATATATAAATACACACTGAACTGAATGTGAACACACACACACACACACAGACACACACACAGACACACACACACACACACACACACACACACACACACACACACACACACACACACACACAGACACACACACACACACACACTCACACAGACACACACACACACAGACACACACACAGACACACACACACACACACACAGACACACACACAGACACACACACACACAGACACACACACACACACACACACACACATACACACACATATATGCACACACACACACAGGGACACACACACACACACACACACACACACACACACACACACACAGACACACACACACACACACACACACACATACACACACATATATGCACACACACACACACACACACACACACACACACACACACACACACACACACACACACACACACAGAGTCCAGCAGGTTCATTAAATGGCAGTGTGTTGGTCTGGTTTGGACCGGTTCCATGGATACCGTCAGTGTTTCAGTTTGTCTCGGTCCAGGACGTGACCCACTGTTTGGGGGACTTCCTGTTTCTGGACATAGAGATGTCGTCTTGGATCAGGAAACCGTCAGCATCTGTGTACTGCTGCTGCTGCTGCTCATCTTTACCCATAATCCTCCCCTGGTGGAGCACCGTGGCCCGCCACGCCCTCCGACGCACAAAGAAACCACACTGCAGACAAAACACACAACGCTTGTATGTTCAACAGAGCAGCAGGACACGGAGACAGAGGACAGACTGAAGGTCAGCAGGAGACTGAAAGGGTCCAGTACAAATACCATGAGCCTCAGCTGCACTCTGTGTTTGCTAATCATTAGCTAATGTTAGCATGCTAACACACTAAACCACGATGGTGAACATGGTAACCATTAGCATGTTAGCACTGTTAGCTTTGAAGGTTCAGCTCTCGACAGATTCGCTGAACTTCTTCTCCTGACAGACTGATGACAGATTTTCAGAATAAAAGTTCAAAAAATATTAATGCAGTAAATCAAACATTAACATATTGATCATTAAAAGAATATGAATAAAATGCAGCCAGACATCAGCAGACAAACACAGATCAATAAAGATCAATGAAGTTATTGATGAGCTGATTAATCAAAAGCAGGACAGTCAGAACAGTCAGAACAGCTGGAGAGAAGGAAAAAAGTGAAGTCCCGCCCCTCTAACTGAGAGCTGAGGAGAAAAACAGCCAGTAACCAGTCAGTAACCACTCTGTAACAGTCTGTAAACAGTCAGTAAACAGCTGGTCGTTCAGCCTGTCGCTCTCGGACAGCTGGCCCTTCATGCGTCTGTTACAGCCTGTAACAGTCTGTAACAGTCTTTAAACAGTCAGTAAACAGTCAGTTAAGAGCCGGTCCTTACAGCCTCACAGCTGGTGGTTCAGCCTGTCGCTCTCGGACGGCTGGCTCTTCATGTGTCTGTTACAGCCTGTAACAGTCTTTAAACAGTCAGTAAGAAGTCAGTAAACAGTCAGTAAACAGTCAGTAAACAGTCAGTTAAGAGCCGGTCCTTACAGCCTCACAGCTGGTGGTTCAGCCTGTCGCTCTCGGACGGCTGGCTCTTCATGCATCTGTTACAGCCTGTAACAGTCAGTAACAGTCTGTAATAGTCTTTAAACAGTCAGTAAGAAGTCAGTAAACAGTCAGTAAACAGTCAGTTAAGAGCCGGTCCTTACAGCCTCACAGCTGGTGGTTCAGCCTGTCGCTCTCGGACGGCTGGCTCTTCATGCATCTGTTACAGCCTGTAACAGTCAGTAACAGTCTGTAATAGTCTTTAAACAGTCAGTAAGAAGTCTGTAACAGTCAGTAAACAGTCACTTAAGAGCCGGTCCTTACAGCCTCACAGCTGGTGGTTCAGCCTGTCGCTCTCGGACGGCTGGCTCTTCATGCGTCTGTTACAGCCTGTAACAGTCTTTAAACAGTCAGTAAGAAGTCAGTAAACAGTCAGTAAACAGTCAGTTAAGAGCCGGTCCTTACAGCCTCACAGCTGGTGGTTCAGCCTGTCGCTCTCGGATGGCTGGCTCTTCATGCATCTGTTACAGCCTGTAACAGTCAGTAACAGTCTGTAATAGTCTTTAAACAGTCAGTAAGAAGTCAGTAAACAGTCAGTAAACAGTCAGTTAAGAGCCGGTCCTTACAGCCTCACAGCTGGTGGTTCAGCCTGTCGCTCTCGGACGGCTGGCTCTTCATGCGTCTGTTACAGCCTGTAACAGTCAGTAAACAGTCAGTAACAGTCAGTAAGAAGTCAGTAAACAGTCAGTAAACAGTCAGTTAAGAGCCGGTCCTTACAGCCTCACAGCTGGTGGTTCAGCCTGTCGCTCTCAGACGGCTGGCTCTTCATGCGTCTGTTACAGCCTGTAACAGTCAGTAACAGTCAGTAATAGTCTTTAAACAGTCAGTAAACAGTCAATAAACAGTCAGTTAAGAGCCGGTCCTTACAGCCTCACAGCTGGTCGTTCAGCCTGTCGCTCTCGGATGGCTGGCTCTTCATGCATCTGTTACAGCCTGTAACAGTCAGTAACAGTCTGTAATAGTCTTTAAACAGTCAGTAAGAAGTCTGTAACAGTCAGTAAACAGTCAGTTAAGAGCCGGTCCTTACAGCCTCACAGCTGGTGGTTCAGCCTGTCGCTCTCGGACGGCTGGCTCTTCATGCGGGCTCTCTGGGTCTCGGGCTGGTACAGCTCTCTGCTGCTGGCTCTCCTGAAGAAGCCACACTGAACAGACAGCAGGGGGCGACACAGCGACAGTTTACCAACCAGGAGCTGATGATGATGATGATGTCACACATGAACGTCTGTGGACCAGTGATCAGACAGCAGCGTTCAGGTCACATGGTCTGGTCATGTGACAGTTTACCTTCCAGAGCAGCAGGCAGATCAGAGCCAGCAGGACGACTCCCGCCAGGACAGACACCACGATGATCCACAGGGGGGCGCCGGAGTCCGCCTGCCGTCCCAGGTCTGGATAGATGTGGACGTCAATCTGCGAAGGACGTCCACAGTGAGATCAGGACACCACAGACACAATGACGGTGATTTATTTCACAGAACAGACATGAAACAGGTTGTTATTCAGACTGTGGCTGTGATGACCTCAGCTGCCTCTGGGGGGCGTCCAGTACCTGTGTGCTGTGAGACTCCATGCTGATGGTCGGTTTGTTCGTCTGCAGCTTCAGAGTCGCCCGGCCGCGAACCAACACGCTCCTCGCATCACTGTAGTCCTGAAACACACAACAAGATGTGACTGACTGACCTCCGGCAGACACAGTCCTGACACGGCAGCAGTCAAACAAAGACGGGTTCTGACGTCTCTACAGAACATTCTGGGTTCCAGACTTTGGTTCCAGTTCTACTGAAGTCTATGGGAGAAGTTTTGAAAGTGTTTGTACCTCGATCATGGTGGAGTTCCACAGTCTGGCTCTGACTGTCAGAGTCGCTGAATTGTTCATGTTGACCAGCGGACAGACGAACGTCACACATTTCGCCCCATGGACACAGTCCTGCACACAGACACACACCTACTTTGACAACCGCGTGGACAAGATGAGACAAAAGTCCTCTGAGTCTTTGTTCAAGAAGAAGTACAGATACTTGAGTAAAAGTAGAAGTACTGATTCAACTTGTTTACTGCAATAAAAGTGAAAAAGTTCAGGCACAGAAATGTCCTCAGAGTATAAAAGTAAAAAGTTGTCCTCTACTGGACATTTTTTACTGACTGGAACCTGAACTCCTCCAGTTTCCTTCTGTCTGTCTCACAGACTGACGACTTTTTTTTGTCTTGTAGCACCTTTTACACTGTTTTGTCTCGTTACATAATTTTTCATCTTGTTCATCTCTTTTGTTGTTTTTGCGTTTACGTTTTAGGAAAGTGGTGAACTTTTTTGTGTCGTTGTTCTTCTTATGTTTTTTGTTTTGTTATATTTTTTTACGTTGTCTTCATCTTGTTGTGTCTTTTCCAGTCTAAACCCTCAAACAGCCCTTTGAAGTGAGGACAACATGTCTTCACTTTGTAATTAGGGGTCCTCACAAAGACAGATGTCCAACAGGACACACAGACGCATCAAAAACAAATACAGCTTTTAATCAGATTAGCTTGTTCTTTGCCTCAGAGCGCCCCCTGTGGATGGTGGCAGTACTGCACTAACAACAGCATCAAGACAACAGACATAAATGTGTTTGTACCAGAGTGTAGGACTTCTTTTTCTGTCCCTGCAGGTGGAGGACAGGTAGAGTTTCTTCTCTCTGCTGCTCCTTCTTCTCCTTCACCTCCTCCTCCTCCAGACTCCTCCTCTTCTTCTTCTTCTTCACCTCCTCTGACAGCTGAACAAACAGGAAGAGACATTCATTAACAACAGGACGGTCAGTCAGGTTGCTGTTCATAAATATTAACCTGGTCACTAATTATCAGCAGGTTTGTGCTGAATGGAGGGTTTAGATTTCTGTCTGCACCTCTGATGAAGCCTGTATGGAAGAAAATGTTAAAATGAAGGAAATGAAACAGAGAAACACTTTTTAAACGTGTGTCATCCCAGGACTTTTACTTTGAAAGGAGTCAGTGTCAGGCTGATGTTGCCATAGTTACCACTAGTTTAAGGGGGTTGACGATGTTGCCTGGCGGAGCACAGCGAGGCTCTGATGTGCCGTTTACTTGGATCTCTACGAGATACAGCAGCCACTTGCCGTTGGACACCTCCCTCGGCCAATCAAACTCCACCTGCAGGTTGCCTAGGCGACCCAGTGGCTTCCCTTTGACGCGCACCTGTCAGACAAGGCAGTGGGTTTACACCTGGACCGTTTGTACTCTGTGAACAGTCGGACTGATCAGAGACGAACCTGGAAGGTGAAGAGCAGCAAACTACCGACGTCCTCTGTCTTCTTCACGGCCGACTCACCGACCACATGACCACTGAAGGAGGCGGGGTCTGGTGGGTTGATTCTGTCAGGACACAATCGACCAATAGGAAGAGGAAGGAAGTACCTAGGTTCAAATACTTTGCTACTGTAGTTTTCAGGTTCAGCTTCACTGACAACTTTGTACTTTTCTTCCCTCCATCTGAAAAACAAATATCTGAACTTTCTCCTCCTCACATTTTATAAACAGGAATGACTCTGAGGTGAATTATTGATTATTGTTATGTGTTGTTGTTGCTGCTGTTCTGTCTTTTTGAAAACCTTTAACAACAAAGACAGGACATGTTGATTGGTTGGGACATTTTCATGACAACACTGTTAGAAAGTGAAGTCATTTTAGGAAAGTAAAGACATTTCTGTGAAATAAGGACAGTTTATGACTTTACTTGTCAGTTTTAGGGTTCAGACTTGAAAAGACGCAACAAGACAAAAAGACATCAAAGCCATCAGAATGTGAGACAGACAGAGAGGGAGCTGAGGTTTAGTTAGCTGTGGACAGAAACAGTCAGTAGAAATGTCCTTCAGAGGACAACTTTTTACTTTTATATTTTGAGGACATTTCAGAGGCTGAACTTTTTCACTTGTACTGCAGTAAACAGGTTGAATCACTTCTTCTACTGCAGTAAGGACTGAGAGGACTTCCTCAGCCAATCAGTGAGGTGAGGTCAGCTCAAAGGTCAGAGGTCAACATACTGATCTTATACTTACAGAGCGAGAGACGCCTGCAGTGAATACTCCACCAACATGGAGACGGAGACAGGAACCAGATCAGATTGCTCACTGAGCCTGCAGACACAGAGACACAACTTAGTACCTGTCCAATAAAAGACATTTAGACAGGTGTGTGTGTGTGTGTGTGTGTGTGTGTGTGTGTGTGTGTGTGTGTGTGTGTCCTACGTGGACAGACGCAGCAAAGACTGAATCTCTCTGGTGTCTAAACTGATCTCAGATGGCTGAAATATGATCAACACCTGGACCTGAAACACAGAAACAGATGAACGAACAGCAGGAGTACTGCAGTACAGACAGTAATACAGACAGAAGTACTCGCAGTACTACACTGCCTGCAGTAACAGACTGTCCATACCTCCTGGTTGCTTTTGAATGGGTTCCCCAGCTCACAGAGAAGAACCGTGTCCTCAACAGAACATTTCACTATCGCCTGGACGTCACCCTGAAACAGAGACAGGACTGACTGAAGGAGAACTGACCAATCAGAGAGCGGACAGAGTTTAAACCTGCATTCTTCCTAATGTCCAGCAGGGGGCGACTCCTTCCTGCTGAGTTTAAGGTCTCACTCTCTAGTTTCAGTTTTCTGCAGCAGAACATGATATTCTCAACTCATCTTATTACTTGTCTTTGTCTTGTGACATCTTTTTTCTAAATAATTTTCATCTTGTTACCCTTTTTATAATTTTTTTTTGTCTTGTTGGGTAGTTTTTATCTTATGTGTTTTTCATAATTTTTGTGTTGTCACCACATTTTCAACATATTATGTTTTTTTCCATCTTGCTGCATCTTTTATGTCACATTTGTCTTGTTACATCTTCTATGATTTATATTTTCTCCTCTTTATCTTTCTGTCAGACAGACTTTTCTGACAGGAAACCACCATAATATAAGACAAATATCATTATCTACAAAAAAAACCAAACTCCATTGACAAAATCCGTCATTTTAGCTCAGAGAACACAGGAGTTGAAAAAGTCTGTCTGACAGCAACGTAAAGTGTCAAAAATATTCTAAATATAGCGTACACACCAACATTAAACCATCCGATAGACCAGAGGTATTAAAACTAAAATTCAAAGAGGTCCAGCCAGAGAAAATGTCCTGAAGGTCCAGAACATCAGAACGTCTAACTTGTGTTCTGACAGTGAAATATACTGAAGTCGTGTCGTAGTTTTATCGTCGTCTACATCAGAGGAGTCAAACTCATTTTAGTTCAGGAGACACATTCAGACCAATCTGATGTCAAGTGGGTCGAACCAGTAAAATTAAAGCATAATCTATTGATTATTCTGCCGATTAATCAAGTGATCAGATAAGAAATATTACGTTCTGCATTTTTTTCTATTACATTACTGTTGTTTTATTTAAGAACAATGATAAAATACAAAAGAGAAGATAAGACAGGTCTATTAAATGAACAACTATAAATTACTAAAGTAAAAATACTCAGTTTTTGGAGCTGCGCACCTTTTTCGCTCGTGTCTAGAAGGTAACTATATTTGTACAACTCTCGTGAGATTTGTGTTCGTTATTTCTACTAAAATAATCAAACTCTCGCGATCTTTCACAGGTCTAGGGTTCCCTTCTAAACACGACCCTCTGTCTGTCTGTCAAACTACAGACAGCAGACTGTCTGTAAACAGCACGATGTTAAACTCTGCAGTGTTTCATACAAACACTTTATTTGTGTGAAACACACAGGTTTGGTTTGACACCAACTTTGTCATTTTTATTTTTTTAATTAGTCCAAGAGGACGACGGTATCAGTGATTGATTAGTGATCAGTGTGTCTGTCTGTCTCTCCTCCCTCACCTGTTCACTCTGCTGTGAGAAGATCTGAAAGTTCCTCACTTAGTTCACTCTGTAGGGATTAAGGCTTAATCAGGAGTAGAGAACTGATCTAACATGCATGTTTTTGATGGTGGGGGAACCAAGAGAAAATCACTGCACAACCAGGTGTCTAAAATTCATGTTGCTGCTGACCTGACCACAGCAGGACATTGATTAGCCTGCTACACTGGTGTTTCTCCAAAACGGGGGCATGTCCACCTCCATGTACTGCAGAAAATACACTGACTGTGGAGAAATACCTCATACGACCACACTGCAAAAACATGAACTGTCCCTTTAAGTCTACCCAAGGTCTTTGAACACCTTAACACGTATTAGTAGCCTGTTTCTGATGCATTCTTCCAGTTTATCTTTCCATACTGTACCACGTGTCCCTCAAGGCTCAGCCCCCCCCCCTCTTCTCCACCTACCTTCACTGCCTTCGCTCGGACTCCGGAGTATATCAGTGACGGAGGGATGCTTATGTTTAAAACAGCATTGTGAGCGTCCTCCGCGAGTCGACTCAGTGACGGTGTGTTGCTGACGTTGACCTCCAGAAACAGACGGTTAATGTCGTCCTTGTAGTACAACACCTGCCTGTCCTTCTGCCTGGAAACACACAGAAACATACACACAATAATACACAAAACACAACATGACAGCGACAGTCTGAGATCAGCTGGGACCAACGACACGAGAGACGATTCACTGGCCTGTTTAGGACACCAACTAAACCAGCTCCACCCGTCCACCCCGACTGCAGGACCAACTGCAACCGTCAGAGATGTTTTTAATCTTTTAATTTCCCAAATCTCCAATCCAGACCCAAGTCCTTCAGACGAGTAAGTCCCAAGTCAAGCCACAACTTCTTCAGGACAAATCAAGTCAAGTCCCAAGTCAAGTTCCCCATTTCAAGGGAAGATTCAAGTCAAATAGTGAAGTCTTTGGGGGAAAGTGCCAATTGGCAACTCTCAGGTCTTTAAGGACAAATCTAGGTAAAATCCCAAGTCCTATAAATGAGGTCCAAGTTAAATCTCCAGTCATGTCTCATGCCCAGTCCTTTAGCCAAAGATTCAAGTCATGTAGTCATGTCATCAACTTTGAGGGCAAGTACACTTCAAGTTGCAACTCCAGTACTCAACCCTTTGAGGACAAGTCCAGTCAAATTTCAAGTAAAATCCCACAAAATTTAGGCAAAGTTCCAAGTACTTAAGGGCAAGTCCAAGTCAGCTCTTAGAAAGTATGAATGTGACCAATTTTCACACCATAAGCTCATGTTTTGCACATGTGACCTATTAAGTGTTTATTTATTTCCATTTATTGTTTTATACTGTAATGTCTGGTTTGATGCAGCACTTTACCTTAATCCAAGACAAATTTCTCCTAAGGGACTCAAATAAAGTAACCTTGACCTTGAAGCTAAGTAAAGTTCTTGGTACTGTAAGGTAAGTCCAAGTCAAGTCTAAAGTCAGGTCCTGCTCAGAGTCAGGGCAAGTCTCAGCTTTAGACCAGCTATAATTCTTTTATTCATTCCTTTACTTTTACAACTACTGGACGTTCTTACAGTGGACGGACAGTGTGGTCTGGGGGAGTTCACTCACATGGGGAAGGGTCTCTGGTTCTCATCAGTGAACTGGGCCGTCATCTGCAGGTTACTCTGGCAACGGTTATCAGAACCGCAGGCCTTCTGGATGTGGATCTGATCAAATGAAAAAATTCAACATCAGTGGAGGAACATTCAAACTGTTCTGAGACCTGCTGTATGTTGAGTTCTGACCTGATTTCTCCTGTTTTCTTTGTTCTCAAGAGTCTTTCTGTGGTTTTGTTGGTTCTGACCTAGTCAGTTCTGTGGTGGGTTCTAATTGGTGCCGATGTTAATTTAAAAAGTTCTGATGGATTATAACCTGGATTGTGGTCCGTTTGATGATTGCTTATAAATGCTTATAACGTGTGTTTTGACCTGAGTTCTGGTGGGTTTTTAATAGATTCTGTGTGTTCTGATCTGGGATCTGAGGGCCTCTGTGGATTCTAAAGGTCTCTGTGGGTCCTGACCAGGGTTCTAAGGAGTTCCATGTGTTCTAAAGGGCTCTGTAGGTACTGACCTGTATTCTGATGGGATTTTAATGAGTTCTGTGTGTTCTAATCTGGTTTCTGAGGGGATCTGTTATTCCTAACCTGGGTTGTGATATTTTTGGGTTCTCACCTTGGTTTGATGAGTTTCTAATAGGTTCTGTGTGTCCTGACCTGTGTCATGCTGGATTTTTAATGGGTTCTGTGGGTTCTGACCTACGTTCCGTGGATTCTAAAGGGCTCTGTGAGTTCTGACCTGGCTTCTGAGGGGTCGGGGTGTCTGGTTTAGCACAGGGAGACGTTTCAGGTCCTGAACAACGTTTCTTTTCTTGGGAAGCTTCTCATACAGTGAGACGTTCAAGGAGAACACCAGAGGTTCTACTTTGTCTCGGACTGGACTCTGCAGAACAGAAAGACACAGAACAGAACCTCAATGACACTTTGAGACACATGATGAGTCTTTTTAAACAGAACATGTGACTGAACACTGAGGAGGAGGATTATCTCTGTGCAGGTTTCAGGTCTCTGCAGGTTGAACCGGCTGCTGCCTGAAGAGAACTCAGGCTGAAAGCAGGAGGAACATCTGCAGAACGAGCAGCAGGAATGTGAAGTAAACAGGATTTATAGTCAGTGAACTGAACACAGCCGTGCGGAGCTTTAACAAGACGCGTCTGAAACATGACGTTCACTGAGTCATCACACGTCCGCCGTCCTGTGAATGTGGGCACAAACACAAACATGAGATAAGAACGACGTGAAGACGTGACAGAATGAGTCCAGAACTTTGTGAACTTTAAATCAACCTGCACAGCTCGACACTTTCACCTGCGTATAGAACATCTGAAAGATCAACATCCACCTGTGCTTCTAAAATGAGAAATCCTCTTGTTCTCTTAAAGATGCTGCAGTTTGTTGCAGCATCTTGAACTGTTTTTCCTGTGAACTGTGGTGGAGAACCAGGATGTGAACTCTGTCAGCAGCCGACTGATGAAAGCTCAGAAGAATCAGTCCGTCTAATCTCTCACCGCAGAACTTCCTTTAATTAATCCTTAAAATCCTTGCGTCGATTTCAGATGGATTTCTCTTCAGAAATTAAGCACCACGTTGAAAGTCGAGCCACAAACATGAGTGAACTTATTCTTATTAAATGTCCATGAAGTCAGAATTGATGTCTAAGTGTTTTCATCACATAAGTATTGATCTATACGTCACCTACACGCCAGCATCCGACCCAGCACTGACAAAAAAGGTGTTCTGTGGATATGCTCACATATTTTAATGATATTTCAGAGTTTGTCTTTTCCTGGAAAACAGTCAGAACTGTTGATGACCCCTTTTGCACTCAGAGACGTAAAGTTGTGTCCACTGAAACTCCTTCGTACGTCTGTTCAGCAGAGCGCGTCACTGTACAAAAACACAACTTTATAACTTTGATAACTTTACTTTGATTATATTTATTCTGTCTGTTCAGCTTCAGCTCTCGCTGATTTAATCACACAGTTTCCTGGTGAGCAGATAGCTTTAGCTTCTTTTTGCTAAAGTAGCTAACAGTTAGCTGGCATTAGCGAACAATGGAATTGGACTCAGCAAACTCCCAGTGAACACGACTGGTCACCATCGGGCCACGACCTCCAAGACCGGCAGGGAACACAGCACAGACGTCCTTCAGAGTTTCCTGATGAACAGACAGTTTTACTTTTGGCTAAAGCAGCTTAGCTAACGGCTAACTGTCTTTAGCTTGTGACTCTAAACCCAGCAACAAAACTTCAGTACTGTAGTCTGAACTGTCCTCTGTTGGTCTGTTTTCCTCTCACTCGTCCTCCAGCTCAGTGGGTGTGTCCTGTGAGAGAGTGTCGCCAAGTAGCGTCTGTCACTCTGCACACCATTAAATTAACAAACGCACAGCCAGCGCTATTGGCTACTATAAAGGCCAATCAGTGTCCACGATAACTTCCTGTTTCACAGGAAACATGTGACCAATAAGCACTCTGCAGCTGTTTAATGAAGAAACAACTGTGCTGCCATTAACATTTATTTTCACTGGTTATTTACAAATATAAAGAATAATTTATATAAATAATATAAATTATTATTAGCAATTATTTTATATGATAGTTCAAACATTTTCCTTCTGATAAAAAGTAAAAAATACCAGGAAATATCCTGCTGAACACTGCAGCCTGCAGGGGGCGCTAACAGGATGTCACACTGTGTGTGTGTGTGTGTGTGTGTGTGTGTGTGTGTGTGTGTGTGTGTGTGTGTGTGTGTCTCACCAGCAGTCCAACTCTCAGGGTTTCACATCGTTTTTTTGGCATCGACAGGTAACCAGAGAATGTGCTCTGCCCGTTGTCACGGAAACGGAGGCGGGACTTGAGGCTGGTGACATCAGCGATCGCAGTGAAATGGACAGCTGAGAGACAGACAGGGAGAAAGACAGACAGTTAAAGAGAGACACAGCCCTCTGATTGGCTATAAAACAAAGACCTTCCCAGCTGACTCATAACATTCTCACATCACTCCAGAACTGTTCTAATAATCTATAATGCTCTATAATCTAACCCATCTAACGGAACCTTCACATTAACTTTACAGTAGAAACACTGCATGTTCATGTTGAAACATAAGAACATTAAGAGAACATACAACTAACCTTCCCGGAACATTCTGGGAAAGTAACCAGGGTGTTAGTTTTACATCATAAAAAGTTGCTCATGTAACACTTGATTAATTTTAAAGGGAAATGTTCAAGTAACCTTCAGCTAACATTCAGCTAATCTCTCAGAACGTTCTGAGAACGTAACTACAATGTTACTTCTACACTGAAAAAAACAAATAAACATTAGAGGGAAACGTTCAAGTATCCTTCGCAGAATGTTCTGGAAATGAAACATTACACGTTTGATTAACCTTCCAGGAACATTCTGGGAAAGTAACACTTCCTGTTTATTATCAAGGGAACATTTTTCAAGAACCTTCAAAATAACATTCTGGGAACTAAAAACAAATGTTCCAAGGAAAACAAATTTTGCTAGCTGGGTTAATATTAGCATCACCTACAAACAACACACAGCATGAATACACTTCTCCTTTCTCTTTAAATAAATATGATTTCATTGTGTTCATGTTGTTGTTGTTGTTGTTGTTGTTGTTGTTTATGTCCAGTGTTGTGCAGCAGTTTTCATTCTTCATGTGTTTTATTATGATGAACATGTTTGTGTTTGTGAAATAACAATAATTAAATTTTACGAGTCGACACAACTGAACTCAGACACACACCAGCTGCTCATCTGTCTGTGAGGTTTGCTGTCATAGCAACAGTGTGACCTCATCTCTGATTGGTCAGATTAACACAACTGGGACACACACACACACACAGCTCCCTGAGTGTGTGTGTGTGTGTGTGTGTGTGTGTGTGTGTGTGTGTGTGTGTGTGATGTAATAATATCAGTTTCTGTAATGTGATTTATCATTCAGAAAAACACACTGAAGACAAGGACATGAGGACACGAGGACACAGGGAGACACTGAGTGATGTCATCTGGTGTGTGTGTGTGTGTGTGTGTGCATGTGTGTGTGTGTGTGTGGGTGTGTGTGTGTGTGTGTGTGTGTGTGTGTGTGTGTGTGTGTGCCACTTTGCTGATTAACAGCTTGTGTTAATTGACAGCTTTGTCCTGTTAATCAATCAATCAGGCCAATTATCTGAGTACACACACACACACACACACACACAGAGGAAGCTGGTTAATGATAATTAATTACTTCTGACCATAAACAGACTCATTAGCATCGTGTCCTGATGAACAGTCCATCTGTTACCGTAGCAACAGGACACACTGAGCAGATGTCCTGGTCTGACTGAGACGCTCAAACAGTAAAATGTTTTCACCACAGTCCAGCTGGTCGGGTTCTCTGGTTCTCCAGTTCTCCGAAGGTGTTAGAACACAAACTGGTCCTTCAGTTGAAATCTTGCAGCAGTCTCTGGAGTCTCACCTTCACCTTCTGTTTGACTGTGGTGATCATTAAACTCTCTGAGCCAATCACAGCTCAGCGTGAGTCCTGCTAATGTGACGTCTCCTTCATAACAATCAGAGCATGGAGCTTTAACTGACAGTCTGCTGTGTGCACAGGTGTGTGGTCACACTGCAGCAGCCTGGTGGTGTGTTCAGGTGATTTACTGAAAATGAACACAGCCGATTCTCAGAGATTACACATACAAATATTTTCTGCCACCAAAAATCCAAGAAAAAAACCTGTTTAATGTAAATCAAAAACTACTGACAACAAAAAAGCTGAAACCAGAAACACATGACAGATGTTCTGGTTCTGACCATGGAACACTTACACCTGCACTGACAGGATGGTGTTTAAAGACCAGGTGTAAATGAGGTTATGGTGGAACCTAAACTGATTCAATCATTTACTCACTGACATTGTCTCGCTCGCTCTTCTCTCCAGTGCTGAAGATGTAGGAGAAACACACCTCCACCTGAATACTGGCACACACACACACACACACACACACACACACACACACACACATGGAATCAGCCTGGTAGCTGCTAGCATGTTAGCCATTAGCATGTTAGCAGGTTTCAGGTGTGAAACTCACCAGAAGTCACAGCTGTTTGGGTTGACGATGTCTGGAGAAACTCTGAGTGTTTTATTGAGGTGAACAACTGGACGAGTTCTGAGAAATCAATCAATCAATCAATCAATCAATCAATCAATCAATCAATCAAGGAAATATGTCATCAATAACAGGACTGTTCTGCACTAAAACATTTTAATTTATACACATTTAAAGATTAACAGTAACTATAAAGCTTCTGTTGTCAGATATTCTAACGGAGACGTTCACCTGACATTAAATTAATGATGAGACTTTAAACTCATCAAACAGGAAAATGTCGACATAACTTGTGTTTTTTAATCTCAGAATGTCTTCAAACTAATGAAATAAATAATCATTAGTGAAGAACAAACACACAACTCAACAGGTTTGGAATTTTAATTTTATATAAAATTCGTGAATGTGAAAAAGGTTCTCCTAAATCTCTCATACGAACTGCTGAAGAATGAATCTGTTCATATGTTTGGTTCTTGCACGAGGCCCAATAAGAAGAACTTCAGGCTCATCAGTGTTCAGATCATCCAGACTTTCATGGCAGCTGCTGAATTTTCAGAAATAACTGATACATAAAACAGGAAGTCATCTGCATAAGAACGGAGTGTTCAAGTGACAAATGACAAACTGGGTGTATTAAGTTCAGTTTGTTTGTGCAGCTCCTCAGTCATGAGTCCTGTGGGACCCCACAGGAACCCTAACCCACAGGAACCCTAACTCACAGGAACCCTAACCCACAGGAACCCTAACTCACAGGAACCCTAACCCACAGGACATGAGAGCTAGTTTTCTCTTCAGACAAGCAGAACTAAACTGAAGTGACACAAACACACTAACAGACCAACAACTCCTGCATTCTGTGAAGTGAAATGACTGATTTATTGATCGGAGTTTGGTTGATTTGGAGAGACTGGATCAGAGACTGTCAGGGTGCTGCAGGACCTGAACCAACCTGACCGGGTTTATTTCACAATAATGATGCGTTCACTGGACATCATCATGTTATTTACAAAAGAAAATCAGAAATTTCACACAAAATCGTGGTTTAAATTTTATGGATTTAAACATTATTTCTTTTGCTCCTCCAGCATCTTTGATAAAAACTGTATCCATAGCAACAGTCTGTTACACAGAGTAAACAGACCTTAGAATGCTGTAATTGACCAATCAGAACTGAGTATTTAAAATAACCATGCAGTACTTCATGATAGTTTTTGACCCTTCAAGACGAATGTGTGATTATTGTGAATTCTGTGTATAAGTAAAGATTTGAAACTGTTTTGATGGTCCGTCTGATTGGAGGATTTTCGTTACCTGAGCAGAGCGACGGTGTCGTCCAGCGAGCCGACCAGCAGGTCCGGATGTTTGTTCCCGTCGACGTCCAGACCGCCTGACAGAGAGTATCCAAACGTCCTGAAGGCAGGAGAGACACTGCTGCCCCGAATCACCTGCAGAGACACGGGGGAGGAGTTACAGTGACCTCCACCCTGATGACATCACACAGGTGTGTTCACTGTTTGTTCACCTGGCTCGGTTCTGTAGAGACCCCCCTCCTGCTCCCCGTCCAGATCATCACAGTCCCTGTCTCATGGAACGGAGCCCCGACTGCAAAGTCTGAAACACAAAAACATGTCTGGTTCTACATCATGGTTCCAAAAACATGTCAGGTTCTCCGTCACACTTTATTTAAACATGAGAACCGTTTTTTCATCGTGTTCTCACCCTGGAAGCCATCTTGGTTCAGGTCTCCGGCAGCGGTCACAGACATCCCGAACGCCGACCCGGCCGGTCCTCTCAGCACCACGCTGGGCTCCGAATCAAACCGACCTCCTGCGTTCATGTAGACATAAACTGCCCCGCCCACCTCCTGCTGACGATGGAAGTAGAAAGGAGCGCCCACCAGCAGGTCGTTCCACCTGCAGGAGGAAAGAGAACCATAAAAAAACTGTTCTCACTAACTTTTATTTACCCCTAAAATCTACTGTGACTCTTTCAGACTGGACTGGATCGCTGAAGTAAACGTTTTCATCATGTTACGTCTGTTACATTGTTTCAGTCTCTGCGTTCTTTTCGTCTTGTTCCGTCTGTTGATGGCGTCCATCTTGAATAATGAATGGATGAATAATTCAAACTAACATGTACCTGAAATATTTTCCCTGCTGGAAGTTTGTCTGTTCAATATGAAGACGTTTGATTATTTTCTACTTTCTGCATGTGATGACACAGGATGTGACCTCAGTGTGAGTCGTGTGACCCGTAGATCCTCTGTTACCCGTCGTTGTTGAGGTCGGCGGTCGCCACGGTATTGCCGAAGTACGAGCCCGTCTGTTTGCCGCGCAGAGTCTGCCGAATCATCAGCTTATCAGACTGTTTGACTGCCAACAGCACGGAGCCACGAGCGTCTTCTTTACTGTCCTTAGGAGCTCCTGTTCATCAATACAATAATCAATACACTGATCCATACATCGATCAATACGTCAATCAATACGTCAATCAGTGCATGAGTAGATGAGTGGTGTTGATCACCTGTTACGATGGTTTCATCCTCCTGAGAGAGAAGACGATGAGCCTGAGTGACTGAATATCCTGCAGAGTTAAAGGTTCTGTTGATTCAATGATGCTGTTTTTTACTTACGATCTAAAAGTTTCTCTAAAATACAAATGTAACCTGCTACGGTTCACAGTATTTACTTATAAACTGTTTTATGTCATTTATATATTTTTCAGAATGTGATTTAACTTTAAGTATTTA
>NC_139335.1:357500-375000 GCF_056507025.1 Lutjanus erythropterus | reverse complement strand
CGAGACAGGTGAGACAGGTGAGACAGGTGAGACAGGTGAGTAGAGCAACAGCATAGAACTCCTTCAAGGTTCCCCAGAATTCCTTGACTTCATGAGACGTCCTCAGCAACCTTGAATTACTTGAAGGATCCTGAAATGTCCATTTCAAGGATCCTGGAACTTTGTCAGGGATCCTGGAAGCAAAGTATTGTGGAAGGTCTCCTTGATTTTCTTCAAGGACTCCAAACAACCTTCTAAGGCTTTTTTAATCATCCTGGAATGTGTTCAAGGACCGTGAAACGTCCTGCAGGAGTCTCGTTTTGTGAATTTATTTCAGTTCTGTCATGTTCTTCGTTGTTACATTTGTGGAATAAATGAAGAGATGTCTGAGACTGAAGGACATCCAGGACACACACACACACACACACACACACACACACACACACACACACACACACACACACACACACATACACACACACACACACAGAGGAAGGACAGGACACAGACAGAAGATTTGTCTCTCATTTATTGTGTCTGTTTTGTCTCGTCCTTATCGAGTCATGGGACAGAGACTCACATGGACAGAACAGACCCAGTCAGTAACAAATGACAGTAATCTGATTACCTTTTCCAGTTACAGTATTGTCTGGGGTTCAGTCTGAAGTTCAGTAATCACATTACAGTTATTAATCCACACATAACGTTCTCAGAACATTCCTGGAACGTTCCTTACAGGTTTGTATTCTGTTACCCTCCAACGTTCTGAAAAGGTTTTGTAAACATACAGAATGTTTTAGAACCGTAACCTTTACATTAACTTTAGGGCGCCGTCACACGCTGGTTAAAGGGACGTGGCTGTGAATCTGTGTCCTGCCTTCAGGTTGAATTCAACAAACAAAAAGGACAGACACTGGACAGATGGACAGAAGGGACAGACTGGACAGGTCAGACAGACAGACAGACAGGCAGAGAGACAGACAGACAGACAGACAGACAGACAGGCAGAGAGACAGACAGACAGACAGGGTTCCATCATCGTACACGGTAAGAGGACGAGTCACAGCCAGTCTGTGGTCAGAGACACTGAGACGTGTGAGACACATCACTCAGGCTCTGTAGTTTAATTTCCTGTCTGCTCACTCACACACAGATCTGGGATCAGTCTCACAGCTGAACACACAGCAGTTGATCCACATCTCTGACCTGGAATCTGATTTCAGGTTTGTTGCCATGGTGACAGTTGATGGTCAGAACAGTAACTTCCTGTCAGATGTGAACAGACGTCATGTGACCTGACAGCAGGAATGGTGGACCTTCAAGGACCTTCAAGGAGCTTCAAGGACCATCCTCACCGACAGTTCAAGCTAATCTATAATTATTGATCAAGTTGAGGTGTTTGGCCAATTGCACAGCAGGAATCTGATGGGATGAGCCAATCATAGGACACGTTGACCTGCTGACCCCCAAACTCCCCAAGGAGCCACAGTACTGTGTGTGTGTGTGTGTGTGTGTGTGTGTGTGTGTGTGTGTGTGGTCCATTAGCAGCCAATCTAATTAGAGATCATAAAGAGACTGTCGTCATGGAGACAGTAGAGACAGAGCGCTGTCTGACCTCCGAGTGACCTCCATACTGAGGTCATGTGACCTGTCAGCAGACGTGGAGTTTATCAGTCTGTACCAGCCTCCTCCAGGATTCCTGGAATCTGCTCCAGGACTCCTACAGCTGCATTTGGAGTCCTGGAAACTCCCCAAGGACCCCAAGAACCTCCTCCAGGAGCCTAACAGCTTTCTAAAGGTCCCATAAAACTTCCTCAGTGAGGCCTGGAATCTCTGCAAGGACCCCAGTATGTTGCTCATGGAAATACAGAACTCTCTAAGTACAACTAGAACCTCCTTAAGAACTGTCTAAACTTCCTCCAGAACCCCGTAGCACTTTATCAAAGACCCTTTGAACCTCCATCAGGGTTTCAAGGGCCCCCTCCATTTTCCTTAATAACATGGAACCTCCTCAATGAGTCCTTGAAGCTCCTGCTGGACCTGATGTTTGTTCAGGGAGTCCAGACGCATTATTAACACTGCAGGGCATCCACCTGACCCCCCCACCCCCCCACCAGACCCCCCCCCCACATGCCCCCCCCCCCCGCCCCATCTCTCTCTCTCTCTCTCCCTGTGTGTGTGTGTGTGTGAATTCCTGTTGTGTAACAGGTTTAAAGTATTTTTCATTTACAGAACTCCTCATGCAAAAAGTTATCACACACACACACACACACACACACACACACACACACACACACACACACACACACACACACAGACACACACACACACACACACACACACACACACACACACACACACACAGAGTCCTGATTTCATAAAAAAGTTGTGACAGGATCAACAACAGACTGTAAAGACTCAGAACACAGCTGTTTGGAACGTTCCTATATGCTGCCATCACTGACGTCTTCTTCAGAGACGTCCCTGATTATTTCAGAGAGACGATGCTGAGACACGTTGTGGACGTGTTCCAACAGCGTGTCTTCATAGAAAAAGAGTTCAGGTCCCAGACTGACCTGGACCTGCAGTCCAGACGTGTCTCCCATTGAAAATGTGTGGTGCATCATGAAGGACAAAATAGGACAACAGAGACTGTGGACTGTTGATCAGCTGAAGACGAATATCAAGAAAGAACGAGACAGAATTTCCTCAGGAACATGTTTCAGTTTGTCACAAAGACTGATGAGAGCAACGCTGAGTCAGAGGCTGAACCGAAGCTGGTGGAACAAAGGCTTGACAGGAAGTGATGTCAGTACTTCAGCTCTCTATAATGACCAGAAGGTCACACACTGTAGTTCCTGCACACTTGGAACTTCCTCAGGTCAGAATGTTTAAACAACCCCGACCATGTTTCTACATCTCACACCTCAATAGGCTACCAAGCTGCGTGACAGCAAGCGTGTCAGCCAATCAAAGCCCTCAGGGTGATAAACATTCATAAACCATTAACAGTTCAATACATTATAAGGAGAGACGACACACAGCACCTGGTCGCTAACAGCAGCACTTCAGAGTTTTCTCCTGTTTGAAGTTCACCTACAGACATTAATGCATGAATGCAGAATGAGTAAACAAACAAACAAATCTCATCCCAACAAAACAAGTTCCCCACCAACACCATCATGCAGGAGAACCTCCGTAACGTCCTGCTCTCAGCTCCACCCAGAATGACTGTGATTGGCTCAGAGAAATACAAACAGTGTCTTTCCTCCAAACAGCAGAATGATCATCTCTCTCTGAGACATTACAATTTCAATATTACATTGAAAATCAATTGAAATCAGCTTTGAGTGTGAGTCCGTGTATTTACAGTGAGTCTGAAGAAAAACAACAACATGACTCAGCGAAACTGATCAGCCGTCACGTCACACTTCGTACCATATCGACTCTTTAAAGAAGAACTGTAAAATATAAGTGACGACTGTCAAGACATAAAACCAGTCATCTGTTGATTTTGACATGATATGATGTCAGTGACAAATAAAAAAACATGTTGAAATCCAAAAATCTAATCTTAAAGTCAAGTCGAGACACACGACACCCCAAACATTTACATTTATTGTTTAGGTGGTGACCTGTGGTGGACAAGGTAAGGGTGGACAGGGTGGAGGGACGGGTCAAACCAACTCAGGAGACGAGGGTTCATGTCCCGTCAACAATGACTTATGTAAAGTTACAGTACGTACACTACATAACCTACCAGCTGTGACCACTTCACAACATTAACCACGGCTTGAATGTGATGCGGATTCGGTCACGTCAAAGTCCAGTTCACCTTCCAGATGTTTCAGTGAGAATCAACCTGTTCTGCTGTTCAGGTCTGAAGAGCCGCTGCATGTTTCAGATTTATATTTAATGTTTTCATTCATCACCTCTGCTTCACTGTTCATGTGTTCAGATCAGCTCTGACACTGAGGTGTTGTCATAAATCTGAGAGCCAATCAGAGAGCAGCGTGGTTCTGACACTGTGGTTTAGTTGTTAACGGCTGCATGAAGTCTGCAGGAAGACGTGGTTTCACACGTCAGACAGCTCACAGGGACAAAGTTCAACAGAGACACACAGACAGCAGAGTCAATCATTCACCTGAGCACACCTGAGAACAGTACAGACAGACAGGTGGAGACAGACAGGTGTGTACTTACAGGTAACCGTCTGTCTTCAGGTCTTGGTGCAGAGCGACAGACAGTCCGAACAGACTTCCATTTCTACCCGTCTTCAGCACCGGGAACGACGTGTCGAGGTTCAGAGCCACGCACACACCAACCCACACACTCAGAAACACACACACACCTGTCGCCATGGAGACGCACACCTGCAAGGATGACAACAGCAACAACTGTGAGACAGGTAAGTCAAAACACTCACTGGCTGTCTGTCTCACTGACTGTCTCACTGACTGTCTGTCTCACTGACTCTCTGTCTCACTGACTGTCTCACTGACTGTCTGTCTCACTGACTGTCTGTCTCACTGACTGTCTCACTGACTGTCTGTCTCACTGGCTGTCTCACTGGCTGTCTGTCTCACTGTCTGTCTCACTGACTGTCTGTCTCACTGACTGTCTGTCTCACATCAGTGTTGACAGGTTCTTTCATTAATATAAATATGATCTGATCACAGTGTGACACACGTCCATATTGTCCTCTATGCAGACGATGCTGTGATGAACGTCCACGTTCTCCGTCAGACGTCACATGAGGAACTTATGATTAAACTGATAATCAGGTCCGACTGTAAACTTGTGAGTTTACACTTTTAGCTCCTTTCATGAATTTGACAGTTTGTGGTTATTTTGAAGGTTCCGACGGAACAAACAAACATGAGATCAGTTTGTAGAATGAAGATGATGACGTGCAGCAGGAACTCGCCGCGCTGACGCTGATGCATCAGTCTGAAACGCTCCAGTGACACAACACCGACACACAACTGACACACAACAAGTTATGTTCCCCAAACATTATAATAACCACGTGAAATAACTTTGTGAGGGTAATTGTAACAATGTTCCTGTAAGGTTCTAGTAGTAAGTTTTTTACTCAGAAACATTATTCTTGTTGCAGTTCCAGAATGTTTTGGGAAGGTTACCTGAATGTTTCCGCTGAATGTTCCCTACAAGTTAACAATCTAACATTATCGTTAAGTTCCCAAAATGTTACCGGGAAACGTTCAAGTAACTTTATGAAAATACTCAACTATCTTTTCCAGAATGTTCTGAGAACGTAACCATAACGTTGATTATACATCAGGAACATTTTGTAGGCTGGGCACTGTTTATGATTAAAGTGTATTTTAGCGTTTCTGTGTTTGTTAGTTTGTTTACTTGAGTCAGATAATTTAAGTGATGACATCATCAGTGACTGCAGTCAAACATTAAATGCAGGTAATTAATAATCAAAGAACAAAACAGAAAAACATGAAGGAAACTGTTTTTGTTCTGCAGCTCAAAAAAACAAAGAAGAAAAAAGTCCAACCTGAGTCTCTTCAGTCTCAGCTGCTTCTTCTTCTTCTTCTTCTTTGGTAAAGTGAACGTCGTCCTCAGGAGGTCGTCGGTTCGATTCCTGCTGACTTCTGCTCCGTCTGCTGACTGACTGACTGACTGACTGACTGCACACGCTCAGTGTGAGCCTCTTCCTCTCTCTCTCCTCTGTCTCTCCACCCTCCTACTCCTGCTCTCTCTCTCTCTCTCTCTCTCTCTCATTCCCATTCTGCTCGCTCACCCCCAAATGAAATCATGTCTGTGTGAACCGCCCACACACACACACACACACACACACACACACACACACACACACACACACACACACACACGCAGGTCATAAATGGATCCAGGACGTTTGGGTGTGCGAGGGCACCTTGATTGTCTCACTCTCTCTCTCTCCCCACCCACCCACACACACACACACACACACACACACACACACACACACACACACACACACACACACACACACTCCTGTTCTTAATATGTGTGTGTGAAAATCAGAAAAAGGAAGTCATCACAAAGACAGGAAGCTGAAATAAGACCAGAAGAAGAAGTGTGTGTGTGGGGGGGGGGGGGGGTGTTTGAGTGTGTGTGAGTGAAAGTGAATGTTTGGCTGACATTATGAGTCCTGAACTTTGACTGCTCACACACACACACACACACACACACACACACACACACACACACACACACACACACTCACACACACACACACACACACACACACACAAACACACACACACACACACACACACACACACACACACACTCACACACACACACTCACACACACTCACACACACACACTCACACACACTCACACACACTCATGTTATCTGATGCTGCTGTGGTCACATCTACAATAGCCAATCAGATGTAGTTACCATCTGTCAAACCTGAAAACAACAAAGACACTGATCAAAGGCTTTCTGTCCCACATTACAGGCTGCACATGAATGCATCACGAACACTGAACCACAGCTCATCAGGAAACATTAAACTAACACTGATTAAATGTCAAACAAACTGAGATCCTGTCTGATAGAAACGTTCCTGCAGTTACATGTTTATGATGCATCATAGCACTGTATGACTGTGATTATAACCACTCAAAAAATTATAATGCTTTATAACAATAATCTAAACACTTCATAAAGTGTAAAGTCAAGCATGTCAATGCTGCTGCTTAGTCACTGGATGTTTCATAGTGTATTGTACTTCTCATATTTGTAATGCATTATAATGTGATTATACTGCATTATAATCACTCATGTCATGCATTATTAGGGCCCAAGCACCAATCAATGGAATGTGAAGGAATTATTTTCTTCCTTTGTCCAAATTAATCACATTTTTATGGCCAAAATGAGCCCACTCATCAGACGGGGTGAAACATTTAGCCTGGTTTGGATTTTGCTGATGGGCGATGCTGAATGTCATGGCCACGCCCCTTTAAACAGCAGCCCCCACGCCATGTTTCACCTACAAGGACAGAAAATGGTAGACACACGTATCATGTCCAGGCGAAAAAACCAAAAATGTCGTCTGGGACCGCAGTCACTGAATAATGTGATTATAATGCCTTATAGAACGTCTACATTGTATGAGATTTTCAGATGACTTCAACACCTCAGTCAGGTGGAAGTTCAGTCCAGCAACATTCGCTCTGTGTGACGGTGTGAATTCAACTGCTGAGTCTGTTTACTGTTTATATTGTTTATATGATATACAGTGATCCTATTGGTTATATCTTCTGTTGTTTATATTGCTTGTTTACTTGTTTATTGTTGTTTTTTATTGACATATTCTATTTTTACAATCTACTGCAGTTGTTACACTGAACATTTCCCCTGTGGGACCAAAAAAGGTTCTCGTGTCGCGTTGCATTGCATGTTTCATGTCCTGTCTCGTCCTGTCTCGTCCTGTCTCGTCTTTTCTCGTTCCGTCTCATCCTGTCTCGTCTTTTCTCATCTTGTCTCGTCCCGTCTTGTCTCATCCTGTCGTGTCCTGTCTCATCTCGTCTCATCCTGTGTCGTCCCATCTTGTCGTGTCCTGTCTCGTCTCGCCCCGTCTCATCCTGTCTCATCCTGTCTCGTCTTGTCTCGTCCTGTCTCATCTTGTCTTGTCCTGTCTCGTCCCATCTTGTCCTGTCCTGTCTCGTCTCATCCTGTCTCATCCCGTCTTGTCTTGTCTCATCCCGTCTCATCCTGTCTCATCTCGTCTCGTCCTGTCTCATCCCGTCTCGTCCTGTCTCATCCCGTCTCGTCTTGTCTCATCCCGTCTCATCCTGTCTCGTCCCATCTTGTCGTGTCCTGTCTCGTCTCGTCCCATCCTGTCTCATCCTGTCTCGTCTTGTCTCGTCCTGTCTCATCTTGTCTCGTCCTGTCTCATCCCGTCTCGTCTTGTCTCATCCCGTCTCATCCTGTCTCGTCCCATCTTGTCCTGTCCTGTCTCGTCTAGTCCTGTCTCGTCCCATCTTGTCCTGTCCTGTCTCATCCCATCTTGTCTTGTCTCGTCCTGTGTTGTCTTGTCTAATCCTGTCTTGTCCTGTCTCGTCCCGTCTTGTCCTGTCTCATCTTATCTTGTCCTGTCTCATCTACTCTCATCCCGTCTCGTCTTGTCTCATCCCGTCTCGTCTTGTCCCATCCTGTCTCATCCCGTCTCGTCTTGTCTCGTTCCGTCTCGTCCCATCTCGTCCCGTCTCATCTTGTCTCATCCCGTCTCGTCTTGTCTCGTCCCGTCTCGTCTTGTCTCGTCCTGTCTCATCCCGTCTCGTCTTGTCTCGTCCTGTCTCGTCCTGTCTCATCCCGTCTCGTCTTGTCTCGTTCCGTCTCGTCCCATCTCGTCCCGTCTCATCTTGTCTCATCCCGTCTCGTCTTGTCTCGTCCCGTCTCGTCTTGTCTCGTCCTGTCTCATCCCGTCTCGTCATGTCTCGTCCTGTCTCGTCCCGTCTCGTCTCGTCTTGTCTCGTCCCGTCTCATCCCGTCTCGTCCTGTCTCATCCTGTCTCATCCCGTCTTGTCTTGTCTCGTCCCGTCTCATCCTGTCTCGTCCTGTCTCATCCTGTCTCATCCCGTCTCGTCTTGTCTCGTCCTGTGTTGTCTTGTCTAATCCTGTCTTGTCCTGTCTCGTCCCGTCTCATCCTGTCTCATCTTGTCTTGTCCTGTCTCATCTTGTCTCGTCCCGTTTAACCTTTGTGGTTAAAGACAGAAACTCCAGAAGGTGTTCAGTTCTTCACTAAGTGTCAGAATTTTTTTTTTTTTTGGCCTTTTTTTGCGATTTTATTTTGTTCTTTTATTCAACTGTAAAAGCTCAAAGAGCTGCTGGGACAATCATACTGTCCCCTCCTGAGGGACAAAGTGGTCTCACAGGACAGGATGGGGCTAGCTGGTTAGCATGCTAGCTTCAGCAGATGTCTCTACTACACAGCACACAGATGTTTGTGATGCATTTTAAAGAAATATTGGGGTCAAATGTCTCATATTTACCTTCAGTGTTAGTGTGTGTCTCCGGGGACTGGATATGTCCTGTCTCTGTGAGACACTTCCTCTTCTGATCGGTCGGACAGGAAGTCACATCTGTAGATAAAAGAAGAAGAAGGGCTGAACAGGAAAACACTGATTGTTGTTTGTCATGTGATGATTATTGAGTGTGTGTGTGTGTGTGTGTGTGTGTGTGTGTGTGTGTGTGTGTGTGACACAGTGACAGACACACACAGACTGAACACATTTGATTCGTCTGCTCTGTGTCATGTGACCACAGCAGGTATTTCCTGATGCAAACTGTGTTATTTTTCATGTTTAGGAGCAGAAGACTTTTACTGTTGAACGTCTCTGCAGCTGTTTGTTTCCTCTGGTGCAGGTTTTTTTTTTTGTATCTGGATGTTTAATGGCTTGTTGTAATAGATTACACTGTAATGGAATACTACTAAAAAAGCTTTTTTATTCTGCTGCAAATGTCTGCACCTTTTTGTAAACCTCAATTGATTAATTTTTTCATTTAATTTATATATTACATATTTATTTTATTTTTTTGTTTGGGGTCATTTGTCAGGAAATGTTTTCTTTTCTTCTGCAACAAAATAAAATAAATTAATTAAAAAAAAAATTAAAATAAAAAGTTCCAAACAAAGCTGTCAGTTAAATGTTTTCCACTGAAATTTAACAGCTTGATAAAGTCATTTGAATAGTGAGTAAAATACATAATTCAATGTTAAATTAATGAATTTAATGTATTTGAAGAAAAAAAAAAGTCACTGCACAGGAGCTGTTTCACTGCAGTGAATAAAACTCTGCACTAACTAACCCTAGAAATTAATGTTGGATTTAAAATCAATTAACTGACTAATCACCAAACCTTCTGCTTTAGTTGTTATATTTTCTAAAACTTCATATTTCTGTTAACATTTACTGATCTTTAGATTCTATACAAAATGTCCTGTTTAATAAATGTTGTGTTTTTGTTTCTCATTTTGTTCCATAGAGATCTGCTCATTAGAGCGTTTTAATCAGCTCTCAGGTCAGTTACAAAGATCCCGCCCACAGACGCTGTCTGTCTGTCTGTCCTGCCCTACAGACGCTGTCTGTCTGTCTGTCCTGCCCTACAGACGCTGTCTGTCTGTCTGTCTGTCTGTCTGTCTGTCCTGCCCTACAGATGCTGTCTGTCTGTCTGTCTGTCTGTCTGTCCTGCCCTACAGACGCCGTCTGTCTGTCTGTCTGTCTGTCTGTCTGTCTGTCTGTCTGTCCTACAGACGCTGTCTGTCTGTCTGTCTGTCTGTCCTGCCCTACAGATGCTGTCTGTCTGTCTGTCTGTCCTGCCCTACAGACGCTGTCTGTCTGTCTGTCTGTCTGTCTGTCTGTCCTACAGACGCTGTCTGTCTGTCTGTCTGTCTGTCCTGCCCTACAGACGCTGTCTGTCTGTCTGTCTGTCTGTCTGTCCTGCCCTACAGACGCTGTCCTCTTCATACAAGGTATCGTTGTTTTGCATGACACGCAGCCAACCATGTCCTCGCTGTCCTGTGGACGGTCTTGTCCTGTGGACGGTCTTGTCCTGTGATGTCTGGAAGCACACTTCCTATTGTGGATCCAGCAGGGGGCAGTATTTCAAAATGTTTGATCCAGATATCAGTGATCAGGGTGACAGTAAATCTTAAATGAGGGTATTTCAAAAACTGTGATATGTTGTTACTTTATGAGTTTAAAAACTCCAGGGAGGAAATTTGGATCATTGTGATGCTAAAACTCAGGATTATTCTGATCCCACTGAGAGTAGCAACACAGATCAGATCAGGACATATATTTATATATATATACATATATATATATATATATATATATATATATATATGTATGTATATATATATATATATATATACATATATATATATGTATATATATATATATATATACATATATATATATGTATATATGTACAAATGAACTAATGAACCAGTAAAATAATATTTTCAGTCAGAACAAAAAAGAGCACTGAAACATTAAACTTTCACTGATATTTGTAATGATTAAATAAAAATCACACAAATAGAGCAAAAATATTTATTAAACCTGATTTTTAAAAAAGGATGAAATATAAATAAATCAAACAAATAAACACAATCAGCCCGATGTGTTAACATGCAGATACAGACACAAAAACATCTGGACCAACATGTGGCTGCTGACACATCGATGTTTCAGAGAATGTGCAATATGTTGCTGTGAAAAATAAAATATTGATTTACAACCCTGATATTTATACATATGTATATATATGTATATACATATGTATATATATGTATATACCAATAATCTATAAATGTAGGAGTTGATTTCTTTTAAAGAAGGTGGGTCACCTGAGTTTTTAAGTGCATCAGTTGTGAGAAAACAGGTTGTTCTGTGGCGTCAAACAGGAGGAAGATGAATTATAACTATGACAAGTTTTTATCCGTTCAACCTGTTTTATACAGACATGTGGGAAGTAACTGAGTACAAATACTTAGTTACTCCACTTCGGTAGAGTTTTCAGGTATCTGTACTTTACTTGAGTATTTATTTTTCTGAACACAAATATCTGAACTTTCTGCTCCTCACATTTTATAAACAGACTCATTACTTTAGTTTGAATGACTCTGAGGTGAATTATTGATTATTGATTATTGTTATTTTGCATCATTGAGCACCGCCTTCAGACATCAAGACTGATTTTAACCTGAACGGACGAAACAATAAGACACAGAAAAGACGATTCACTGGACACATGAAGACGACGATGCTGACTGAAGAGGTCAAACCTGGACTCGTCCGTCCAGAGGACCTTCTTCCAGTCATCAACAGTCCAGTGTTTGAGCTCCCTGGTGAATCTGAGGAGGTTCTGGATGTTTGCAGGCCTCAATAATGTCTTCAGCAGCTCGTCTTCTCTTTAAACCTCGTTCCATCAGTCGTCTTCTTCTGGTCGTTCTGGAGACGTTCTCACACTCTGATCTAGAAACATTTGTCTCTGTCTGAAGATCAGCTCTGGTCTTCCTTCTGTCTCTGGTTCTTAAAATCTTGAGGTGTCAGTTAACTTTCGGTTCCTGCCTGTTCCTCGGTGTATTTTGTAAGAACCGGTCTCTGCAGTGGACTCAAAGCAGACTCGTCCACACTGTGAGACACTTTATGTCTTTTCCTGTTTGTCTCAGAGACCATCCAGCATCATGAAGTGTTTTAATGTGGACAGAAATGATGAATTTCAAACTGGATTCATCTTTTTAGACTCAAAGTCGAGTCGATTGACTGAAATGAATCAAACATTCAAACAATAAAACTAATTCTTCTGTTCAGGAATGAAAGTAAATGAAATGAAATCTTAATCAATAATGTGCTTTACATTCTGTTTTTGTGTAAAACAGTAAATTTGAAAATTCATGGATAACAATAATAATTATATTTTATCATTAAAAATATCATTTCAGTTAAAGAGCTTCTACATACTGGAGTATTGATCATCACAGAAATGATTTTGTTAATTACCAGTGTTGTTCATTCAGGGCAGCGGTGGTATAATCCTTACATTGGGTGGCGGCCTAATAAATTTATTAAGCACTGTCTACACACACACACACACACACACACACACACACACACACACACACTTATATATACATATATATTTACATATATTCTACTTTTTATCTTTATTTTATAAGTATCCTATTGTCCTTCTCTCTCCTTTCTATCTGTAGCGTCTGTGACATGTGGGATCAATAACTTTAATTCTCTGATGTTCAGTCTGTTAGTCGTTAAGTTTAGGAAGAGGTGGGTTGTGGGTAAACCTCAGGTATCAGACACCAGTGTGAACCAGTTCCAAAAGTGTGCCGAAGTGTAGCTGGGTTTCCTCAGACCCTCTGAGTCCAGTCCAGTCCAGTCCAGTCCAGTCCAGGTGGGATGTTCACTTGTTGGGTCGGACGGCAGCGTTGTTCTTGACGATTCCAGAAAATCTGATGAGTTTAAAGTCAGGTGTTGGTGCCCTGATGTCCTGCCACAGATACTCAGGTGACAACAACTTGCCGGGTTTGTTGATCCACATGTACCTGAACAGGAAGTACAACAGAGGAGGGTCAACATCTGCTCAGGTGACTCTGCCTACCTGTTCAGGTGACTCCGCCTACCTGTTCAGGTGACTCTCCTCCTGCCAGGCTGCCTCGATGCCATTCTTGGCGTCAGCCTCAAAGTTGTGGCGGCAGGTTTTGGCGAGCAGGTGGACTTCCTGCAGAACGCCTCCAAACGCACCTCCACAGTAGTAGAAGTCACCCTCATCAGGAGCGATGTAGGCTCTGGACTCAGGTCTGCGCTCGTAGGGGAACTCGCTGCGGTCGGCCTTGTAGTAACCTGCAGACACAGAGTTGAGCAGGAGAGTTTGTCAGTAATCTGCATTTTCTGATTCTAACAGACTTTCAGCTGCTTCACTCTTTCGTTGATCAAGTAGTGCATCATGTCCACAAAAACTACATTTTCCAAGCATTTCAGTAGAATGGTGACATCATCAGCCTTAGGAGACACCTGCGATGTCTCTGCTGCAGAGGAATACAGTCTGCAGGAAATCAGTTAACAAATAGAATCAGTGAAGGGAGGAGGGTTGCAAAAGACAAACTTAAAGTTAAATAAAGTAGTAAAGGTCACTCAGGAGAGTAGAGATCATCAGCAGGCAATAGATGGTGAAGCACCTACTGCATCTGGCTACCATAACTGCCAGGTGCAAACAGCAGAGACTGGGGTCCTGGGAAAATACACAGCAAGTGGTTTTAAAAATGAAGTTAAAAAAAAAAGAAGTAAAAATGCTAAGCTAATATCAACCAAGACAGAGAAGACAGTTATTTTCAACAACAAATTACCGAACAAGGTCCTTAATCACCTAAACATGTCAATATCGGTGCCTCGTGTAACGTTTTGTTGTTCATGGAGATCTTGGTTCATCTGCAGCTCTGGCTGCAAACGTGCTAATGTTAGCTGCAGACGTGCTAATGTTAGCTGCAGACGTGCTAATGTTAGCTGCAGATGTGCTAATGTTAGCTGCAGGTGGCTAATGTTAGCTGCAGACGTGCTAATGTTAGCTGCAGACGTGCTAATGTTAGCTGCAGACGTGCTAATGTTAGCTGCAGACGTGCTAATGTTAGCTGCAGGTGGCTAATGTTAGCTGCAGACGTGCTAATGTTAGCTGCACCTGCTGCAGGGGACTTGACTTTCAGGTTAATAAACACTGTCCACTCTTCAGCTCTGCAGCAAACACACTGAAGGAGGCATGTAGCCTACATGAGGTTCTGCTGAACTTCAGACTGGTTTAGGATGGTGGAGTTTGGTGCTGGAGAGTCGGTACTCACCTGGATGAACCACAGCGACCAGTCCACCCAGTGACTCAGTCCCCCAGTGGCCGCGAAACACAGAGTCAACGTCCAGACAGAAGATGTAGTCGTGGGTATGAAGCTTCTCCTCGATCAGATTCTGGATGATCTCCATCCTTCGAGCAGAAATCTCCTGCCAACGGCTCGAACTGGGCACCAAACGCACCACCAGCTGGACAAGGACGAGGAAGATGAATCACTGATGTCAAACATGCAGAAAAACTGTTCTTCTTACTGTAAAAAAAAACTACAAAAACAAAAGAAACCAAAACTCCAAAAGGTAGACAAGTTCTGTTGAACCTGCACTGGCTTCGTTTAGTGACAGTATCTGTTTACCTCTCTGCCGGCGGCCATTTTGACTTGGGGCACATCCTGCGGCCGGTCGGTGAACACATATATGTGCACATTGAAACCAACGAAGAAGTGTTGCTCTGCTGTCTCCAAGAAGTCTTTCAGGAACATGGTGTATCTGTCCAGAAGGTCAAAGGTCAAACTGCTGCATTCAGGGCGGCGTGGAAACCACAGGGTTGTGATCATACTTACTTTCCAACAGCGAACACAGTAGCTGCGATGCTGATGTTCTGTGGTTTGTAGATGCTGTCAACTACAACCGGGTCAAAGGTTCCCTCCCAGACGACAGGAGCCAGCCAGGGCGTCACCGTCACCACATCAGTACGACTACAATTAAAGACAAAGACTGACATCAGTAACAAACAAATATCAACAACATCAACACAAGGAACAACAGTGAGTGATACTCACCCCTTCACAATGCTGGGCTGTTTGTACTGAAGACTGAAACACAAACACAACAACAGTATGAAGTGTTGTTAGCACCGTTAGCACTGTTAGCACTGTTAGCACTGTTAGCCCTAGAGGCTTTTAAGGCTTTTAGGACCTTTTAAGATATTTTAATCAATACAAATTTCCCCCACATTTAAGTGGTGAAGCTAAAAATGACCAGGTTAGCCTGACAGACTAGAGGACATTAATGGAGTCTTTCACATCTAAAGGTTTCATCCTCTGGAGTGAAACAGGACCTTAGACAGAAGTCAGTCAGAAGTTAGACTGAAACTAGTCTGAAGTTAAACTGTTACAATCCATCCTCTGCTTCACTGACGTGAACATCAGATAGAAACGACGTCACTACTGCTCTGAAAATCTATAGAGTTTTGCAGATTAATGTTTGGATAATTTGGGTTTATTTCTTTGAAATGTTTAGACACACACACACACACACACACACACACACACACACACACACACACACACACACACACACACACACACACACAGCCTGTTGATGAGGGGAAACACTGACAGGGTTCATAGCAAAGCTGAAGATGATGAAGATGAAGATAAAGGTACTTACTGCTCAGGAATCACCAGGTGTAATGGAGTACTCTTCATAGGTACTTCAACAAATCTGCAGGAAACACACACACACACACACACACACACACACACACACACACACACACACACACACACACACACACACACAGAGTATTAAAAATAAATGAATAAATATGATCATGAACAACATCTTCATCTTCATCTTGAATTATTAATAATTCTGGAAATAATGGTCTTTCCAGGTTTTTATTTCAGGTTTTCCAGGCAGCCTGGAGACAGACTCTTCTGGAAGAATCAGATGCTCTGATTGGACAGAACTGCTGAAGCTCCTGGTTGATTTAAGGACAGAAATCTGATGATGATGATTTATTTGATTATATTTGTTTGTTTGTTAATCAGCAGGTTTGGAGGCTTTTCTAACAGCAGAGCAGCGCTGACGGACACTCGGCTGCTCCAACAAACATTCATTTCATCTGACTTCCTGTCAGAGACTCTCAGTGGAGATCAGGTCTCTGCCAGGAAACAGGTGCTGAAGCACCTGCTGCAGTGTCAGCAGTACTGCCAGATGCAACCAGCAGAGATTTGTAAAGTTGATCCAACATTAACATGAAGCCCCGAGCTGGAACTAGACTTCAAACTGAAGCAGCTGTTGATCACTTGTGGCCCCTAGTGGACCAGAAGAGAATCACCACCTCACAGTTGTTTATAAATAAATAAATAGATACATAAACATTAGATTGTTTGCCAGCTGACTAAAACACATTCAGTTGTTTGCTGGGCAGCTAAAAGTTTATTTAAAAAGATATAATTTTTTCTGGATCAATAAAGTACAAATGGTACATTATTTACTCGCGGCCTAAAAATGACATTATATTGTTTACTCATGAGCTAAAAAGTAAAAATTATAAACTGAGGTTTAAACTCACAGGGATTAATCACCCAAAAATGAAAATGCAGTCCTTCTCTCCTCACTTTCATATAATCAGACGTGTCGACGTGATATAAAACAGAAGATAAGCCTGTCAGTCTGAACCCAGGGCACACAGTGTTTGTATTACTGACCTGCTGTTTGCTGTGATCACCTCCTGCAAGGACACGAGTCTGAAACACACACACACACACACACACACACACACACACACACACACACACACACACACACCTGATTACAAATACTCAAGTTACTGTAATGAAGTAGTTTCTTGGGGTGTACTTGTACTTTATGAGTAGATTTTCAAGTCAGGACTTTTAGTTGTACTTAAGTATTCATTACTGTATGTAATCTACTTAGTTACTTTTGAAATCACAGTTAAATATCGAGTACAATGTGAATTAATATGCAAAGCTTTCATCTGATCATTTTTTAGCCAATCAGGTGATTTGTTTTGAAAACCAGGACATGTGGATAAAAAAAAATCATCCTAAAATGCTGCAGCACGTTCAGTGTGAGAAGAACGTTCACCGTTTTGTTACAGTTTCTGGATTAAACAACGTTTCCTCCAAACGTTTCACAACACAGTGTGCAACAGGATGTCAGGTGTGTTTCCTGTCGTTTGATCGGGGCGTCACAGGTGTTACCCAACCAGCAGCAGACGTGTACGTAAACGCTGCAGTATAAGAAAAAAAAGTGGCGGTGTTGAATGCATCACCATTTGCCAGGCTGAACCCAGGACAGGAATGAGACCGAGCAGGTTTGGTGAGTGTGATGACAGTGAAGATGAGAACTGGAATGAATCAGACTGAAGAATAA
>NC_139335.1:342500-350000 GCF_056507025.1 Lutjanus erythropterus | reverse complement strand
TGTTAAATATGTAACAAAAAGAAAAACACGTGTTGGAATAAAACGTAGTTTACTAAATATTAACTAAATACATCAATTCTAGAGAAACATTTATTGTAAATAAAAAAATAAATCAAATTTTAGTCGACTACAATCTGCTGTAAATAGTTCTGAGCTTGTTATGTCGTCTCCGTCTCGTCCCGTCTGTCCTGTGTGATGTCCATCAGTCAGTCGTCTTTTCTGTGTCTTATTGTTTCGTCCGATCAGGTTGAAATCAGTCTGGATGTTTGAAGGCGGAGCACAATGATGCAAAATAATCAATAATCAATAATTCACCTCAGAGTCATTCAAACTAAAGTAAGGAGGAGAAAGTTCAGATATTTGAGTTCAAATGTCAGAAAAATAAATACTCAAGTAAAGTACAGATACCTGAAAACTACTGAAGTGGAGTAACTGAGTATTTGTACATGTACACATGCAGTACAGAGTCTTAAGAGCAGTTTCATGTCTTAATGTCTGTTGTCCTCTTTGTGTCATTATTTGACCCGACAACAAAAAAAGCAGATTTTGAAGATTGTTGTGACGGATTATTATATTATTATATTATTATCATATTGGTCTGATGATCTGTGATTGATTGAAACAAGCTGATCTCTGCTGCCATCTGGTGACTGAACAACAGAAGGCACTGAATTTATGATCAATTTATGATCCCGTGACTTTTTGTTTAACTATGTTGATTATATTACCACAAAATATTTTTATCACAGATGAATGTATGTGAGTTATAAATGGACATAACTCAGTCGTTACCTCTTGACTTCCATCTTATAATGTAAGAATCTTTAGTTCAGACTCATGATTCTAATGTTTACAGACAGAAGTGAACGTCCTTCACACTTGGTTTCTCTGACAGAAACATCCTGGTACTCTGTCAAAGAGCAGTGAATGCATCATGTGACCACCTCAGGAGGACTAATCATCAGACAACATGAGGTTATACAGCAACATCTGAGCTGTGATTTGATTATACAGATAATTACTTAAACTTAGAATGGGATAAAATATCAAAATAATTCTGTAGGTCAGTTTGAATTTGTGTCAAGTTGAAAGTAATCAGCAGCAACAAGATGGTGATGATAACATGGTCGATGTTAAACCCTGTGGTTTCTCTGCTGCAGCGTCTCCTCTTCCCAGTGACTTTACATCTCTTTAACATAGAATTACATAAACAACAGGGTTTCTCTTAACACGTGTTTTCTGTTCCAGAGCATCTTTTTCTCCAAACAAAGGAATTACAGAAATACCACCTCCTGTAAACAGGACGTCTCTAAACCTACGACTGAACCTTCTCGTATACACAGTTCACCTCCACCCTTTAACCTTTAACCTTTAACATTCCAACATGGTCACACATTTACTGAATCTTAACTTCTTCTAAGATAAACATCTATACGTGGACAACTAATGGAACAACTTCATTTGGATTGATTGTCCATCAGTTTTACTTTGCAGCTGATCCTCAGCTTATCTGTTGATTTATAGCGTCGGTGATGAAATCAATATGGCTGCTGTGTTCACTGAATGTTGACCAGGGTTATTATAGTGAACGAATCTGAACTAAAAACTAAAACTAGTAGTGAAAAACACACTTCACTTAACTGAAATAAAAATAAAAACTAAACTTTAGAAAAGAATGAAAATGAAAAAACTCAAACACTAACTGAAATCAAATATACAGCAGACGTCTTTAGTTTCAGTCAGTTTGGACACACGTGCATCGAAAACTAAAAGTAACACTGAAACTCAGAAAAACTTAACTTTTTAAACAACAACATTTATATGAACTAAAATAATAAAAACTAAACCAAAATGAAACATTTTTATCAATAAAAACTAAAATAAAACTAAATATTTTTAGACAATATCAACTAAAGTGAAATAAGCAAACCTGCTCTGAACATGAACAGCAAATCCAGAATAAAATAAAAATAAAAACTAATAAAATTAAACTAAAAAAATATAAAACTGTGTGTCACAGTGACGGGTCACTGCCAACAGATTTCACCACGTTAACTTCCTCATTCTGGAGCTGCGGTGATGCTGAGTCAGCAGCCGGCAGCTGATCAGAGGCAGATAAACTGACACGAACAGTAATCGTGTCCATATTAGGTAGAAAAGTTAAACTGTCACCTGTTCATTTGGCAAAGTCACAGCTCGGCCTTTTGGGTAACATCCTGAGAGGACGGACGCTGTGATGGTACGTCCCACAGCTCGTCTTCATCATGTTCATCTGTGGTCACGCCGTCACTGACTGACATCACACTGAACCTGGACCCTGTGACATGAAACACACCTTTAATTATTCTGTCAGCTTCATACTGAAACTGTACAGACATAAAATACATGTTTACAGTTTAGATACAATCAAAAAAATGTTGTTATACCGCTTTGATGATAAACTTATATGTATATACATATGCTCTTCATAATTATTCACTGCTCTTCACTGCTCTTCGTTGCTCTTCGTTGCTCTTCGTTGCTCTTCGTTGCTCTTCACTGCTCTTCGTTGCTCTTCACTGCTCTTCGTTGCTCTTCGTTGCTCTTCACTGCTCTTCGTTGCTCTTCGTTGCTCTTCACTGCTCTTCGTTGCTCTTCGTTGCTCTTCGTTGCTCTTCACTGCTCTTCGTTGCTCTTCGTTGCTCTTCGTTGCTCTTCACTGCTATTCACTGCTATTCACTGCTCTTCGTTGCTCTTCGTTGCTCTTCGTTGCTCTTCACTGCTCTTCGTTGCTCTTCACTGCTCTTCACTGCTCTTCACTGCTCTTCGTTGCTCTTCGTTGCTCTTCACTGCTCTTCGTTGCTCTTCACTGCTCTTCACTGCTCTTCGTTGCTCTTCGTTGCTCTTCGTTGCTCTTCACTGCTATTCACTGCTATTCACTGCTCTTCGTTGCTCTTCGTTGCTCTTCGTTGCTCTTCACTGCTCTTCGTTGCTCTTCACTGCTCTTCACTGCTCTTCACTGCTCTTCGTTGCTCTTCGTTGCTCTTCACTGCTCTTCGTTGCTCTTCACTGCTCTTCGTTGCTCTTCGTTGCTCTTCGTTGCTTTTCACTGCTCTTCACTGCTCTTCGTTGCTCTTCGTTGCTCTTCACTGCTCTTCACTGCTCTTCACTGCTATTCGTTGCTATTCGTTGCTATTCGTTGCTCTTCACTGCTCTTCACTGCTCTTCACTGCTCTTCGTTGCTCTTCACTGCTCTTCGTTGCTCTTCGTTGCTCTTCGTTGCTCTTCACTGCTCTTCACTGCTCTTCACTGCTATTCGTTGCTATTCGTTGCTCTTCGTTGCTCTTCGCTGCTCTTCGTTGCTCTTCGTTGCTCTTCACTGCTCTTCACTGCTCTTCACTGCTATTCATTGCTCTTCACTGCTCTTCGTTGCTCTTCGTTGCTCTTCACTGCTCTTCACTGCTCTTCGTTGCTCTTCACTGCTCTTCACTGCTCTTCACTGCTCTTCGTTGCTCTTCGTTGCTCTTCGTTGCTCTTCACTGCTCTTCACTGCTCTTCACTGCTCTTCACTGCTCTTCGTTGCTCTTCGTTGCTCTTCACTGCTCTTCACTGCTCTTCACTGCTAAGTTAAATTTATGCTAATGTCACAGTGACGGGTCACTGCCAACAGATTTCACCACGTTAACTTCCTCATTCTGGAGCTGCGGTGATGCTGAGTCAGCAGCCGGCAGCTGATCAGAGGCAGATAAACTGACACGAACAGTAATCGTGTCCATATTAGGTAGAAAAGTTAAACTGTCACCTGTTCATTTGGCAAAGTCACAGCTCGGCCTTTTGGGTAACATCCTGAGAGGACGGACGCTGTGATGGTACGTCCCACAGCTCGTCTTCATCATGTTCATCTGTGGTCACACCGTCACTGACTGACATCACACTGAACCTGGACCCTGTGACATGAAACACACCTTTAATTATTCTGTCAGCTTCATACTGAAACTGTGCAGACATAAAATACATGTTTACAGTTTAGACCAGAGGTATTAAAACTAAAATTCAAAGACGTCCAGTCAGAGAAAATGTCCTGAAGAAAAGGTCCAGAACATCAGAACGTCTAACTTGTGTTCTGACAGTGAAATATACTGAAGTCGTGTCGTAGTTTTATCATCGTCTACATCAGAGGAGTCAAACTCATTTTAGTTCAGGAGACACATTCAGACCAATCTGATGTCAAGTGGGTCAGAACCAGTAAAATTAAAGCATAATCTATTGATTATTCTGCCGATTAATCAAGTGATCAGATAAGAAATATTGCATGTTCTGCATTTTTTTCTATTACATTACTGTTGTTTTATTTCAGAACAATGGTAAAATACAAAAGAGAAGATAAGACAGGTCTATTAAATGAACAACTATAAATTACTACGACTTCACTCCTGTGAAGAACTAATCAATGCTGACAGGTTCATTCAGGATCCAGAGAGACACATGCTGCCATCACTGACGTCTTCTTCACAGACATCCCTGATTATTTCAGAGAGACGATGCTGAGACACGTTGTGGACGTGTTCCAACAGCGTGTCTTCATAGTAAAAGAGTTCAGGTCCTAGACTGACCTGGACCTGCAGTCCAGACCTGGACCTGCAGTCCAGACGTGTCTCCCATTGAAAATGTGTGATGCATCATGAAGGACAAAATAACAGAAATGATTTTCAGATCATTGCGTTTTGTTTTTGATTTACATTTTACACGACGTCCCAACTTTTTTTTATTGAACTTGCATTGTACATTTTGGGTCTAATACAAATTTCACTTAAATTACAGCATAAAGTATGTGTTTAATAAAGAACATAGTATTTCTAGTTTTCACAGTACGACGTTAAATTTCATTGTATCTAATTAGCATATAGCTTTGTTTGTTTCCTGACTAATAAAGAAGATATTACTCAGTAGTTTTTGCTTTGTTTGACACAACGCACAGCTCATTACATCTTATTCTTTCAGTGTAAAATCAAACAGAACCAAAGCAGAGTTGTTGGAAACAACAGTAGAACTGGAAATAAAGTTCTGTGGTAACTGATGAAAACTGAAATAAGATCTTAATTTAACCCCAAATGTTTCCTCACTGTTGTTGTGTAACTGTCTGACAGATCATCAGACGAGATAAACTTTCACTGTGGAACCAACAGCAGCTCGCTGACAGACGCCACGTCCATATTTAGTCAAATGTTGGACACATGAATGTGCAGTTTCACGGTTTGCATGACGAGGTGTGAGTATAAGAAGAGGAGAGTCTGTGGAAACTGTGGACGCTGCTGGAGATCTGAAGACATCAGACATGCAGACCACAGGTACCTGCTTCTTCTTCTTCTTCTTCTTCTTCTTCTTCTTCTGTCAAACCGATGAATGCAGTGGTACTGAGCGTCTGCAGGTTCTACAGCTCCAACTGTAAAATGTAAAAAAAAACAATGTAATGATTTGTAAAAACTTCTCAGCATCAAATTCAGAACGAGTCTATATTTATAAAAATCAATAAAGTTTATCAGTCTGAGGAACCTCAGGAACATAATTTCATATTTAAAACACAAGTCAGATATATATGTTTTAATCTGAGTACATACAGCATTGTGTTGCCTCCTCTTCCTCCTTCTTCTTCTTGTGTTTCAGGTTTTTACATCAGGATGACATCCTGTGTGTTGCCGCTCTTCGTCTTCATCTTCCTGTGCTCCTCCATCACTGCCTTCAATCCCACCGGCCTCAAAGTGCGAATCAGCGACAAAGCGCAGCGCGTTGGTGAGATCTGTCAATTATACAGACAACATCAAAACAGCAGCATCCCTCCTCATCTCGTTTTATGTCATAATGGCTGCAGTACTCAATAATTTTACAGCATTTTGAGACTTCAAGCTCCAGGTGCATTCTGGGAGTGAAGGGGAGTTCACCAATGAGCAGTTCAGGGTTTTATAAAACAAACAAACTGCAGCATAAATCACTTTATTCTTCCTGATCTGTATATAAACATACATTTTCATGCAGATGATACAGTTTTATATGTCACTCATCTTCTGTCTGTTAAAGCTTTTCTTCAGATTTACAACCACATGACAACCAACAAAACAACTATTGATTAATACTACAACTATTGATAGTTACTTTAATGATCATCTAGTTTCTGGCTGCAGATCAAAGTCCTGCAGAACTTTCTTATCTCAACAAAAACTCAAATATATTAATCAGTTTATTCCCATATTTACTCTGCCTGTACTGCTGTGAAGTACCAGCCGTATTAATACTGTGTTTGCAGTGAAGTATCAGCAGTATTTGTACCGTGTTTGCAGTGAAGTATCAGTAGTATTTGTACCATGTTTGCAGTGAAGTATCAGTAGTATTTGTACTGTGTTTTGCAGTGAAGTATCAGCAGTATTTGTACCGTGTTTGCAGTGAAGTATCAGCAGTATTTGTACCGTGTTTGCAGTGAAGTATCAGCAGTATTTGTACCGTGTTTGCAGTGAAGTATCAGTAGTATTTGTACCGTGTTTGCAGTGAAGTATCAGTAGTATTTGTACCGTGTTTGCAGTGAAGTATCAGTAGTATTTGTACCGTGTTTGCAGTGAAGTATCAGCAGTATTTGTACTGTGTTTTCAGTGAAGTATCAGCAGTATTTGTACTGTGTTTTGCAGTGAGAGATCTTGGTCTGACTTTTTTCGAGGACATCATTAACAAGCCTTTGCCAGACTTCACAGTAAAGAAGGGAGCCCTCAGTGTCACCCTGACAGAGTAAGATTATTCTCATCATCATCATCATCATCATCATCATCATCAGTGTGGAGGTGGAGCTGTGTTACACTGATTATACGTTCACACAGACTGTACATTTGTATTTAGACAGTTTCCCTCGGTAAAGAGAGATTTATTTTTGTGATGTGATTTTTATAATTTGTCTTTTTTAAATTGTTTTCTCCTCCTCCTCCTCCTCCTCCTCTTCCTCTTCCTCCTCCTCCTCCTCCTCCTCCTCCTCCTCTTCCTCCTCCTCCTCCTCCTCCTCCTCCTCTCAGGTTGAAGTTGACTGAATTGTCAGTCAATCCAGCTCAGGTTTATTTCGGTTTCCAGCCGAATTCTGGTCTCTCATTTCAAATCAAGCAGCTGAACATCTCTGGAGAATTTCATCGACGTGTCAGATTGTTTGGTTTCACGTACGTAGAAAAACACAAATGCTGCTGAAGCTTTGACCGCAGACAGCTGGGTTTCATTTGGTTCATAAAAAAAATGTTCACCAGAAAAAAATCAACATCAGTTACAGTGTATGTTATATTTAGAATATTTTCAGCTCTTTATCTTTCTGTCAGACAGACTTTTCTGACAGGAAACCACCGTTATAGAAGACAAATCTCTCTACAAACCAACCAAACTCCATTCAAAACATCAGTCATTTTAGCTCAGAGAACACAGGAGCTGTTGGTCTGCTGCCTCCATCTGTATGAATGAACACATGAATATCCAACCAAACTCTGCCTGCAGCATGTG
>NC_139335.1:335000-337500 GCF_056507025.1 Lutjanus erythropterus | reverse complement strand
AATAATAATAATAATAATAATAAGAAGAAGAAGAAGAAGAAGAATCGATCATTAAATTAACAATCAATTATTTGATTAATTAATCGTACTTAGAAAATCTTTACCCTTTACTGAACAACCCCTCTTCAGACTTTTATCTCCACGGCAACATGTTCCACGTTCTCTGACAGCTTTATGTACACCCTTAGAAATGAAGCTGCTAGAACCATATAGGGTTCTTCAGCTTGTCCCCATACAAGAACCATTTTTAGTTCCTGTTAGAACTTGTTTTTTTATATAAAAGTTCATTTGGAACCTATTCAAAGAGTTCTACCTAGAACCCAACATAAAGGGTTAAATCTAGAGCCATCTGTGAAAGGTTTCACCTAGAACCCCCTGTGAGAGGTACTAGGTGAACCCTTTCGAGTTGCAATGGTTTCACTTAGAACCCTCTCTAGAGGTTCTATTCAGTACCTTACTACCTTACTAAGGGTGCCCACAAGAATCCAACCAGGGGGTTCTACCATGAACCCTTCTATATTCCAAGGGTTATATCTGGAACACAACCAGGGGGTTCTCTTGAGAACTGTTTTATATTATGGTACAAAGAACCCTTGAAAGAGTTCAACAATCCTTGAAGAACTCTGTCTTCTAAAAAAGATTCTTTGGATGAGAAGGGTTCTTAATGGAACCCTTAGTCTTAGGAAGAATCCTTAACAAACCCTTTGTTCCAAAAAGGGTTCTTCAGAAACAAACTGTTCTAACCATAACCCTTCAGAAAGAACCCTTTTGTGTAGCCTGTGAAATAGATTTCTCAGATGTTTATTTGATTGAAGATCAATTAAATTTTACATGATCAATAAAATTCTTAACGACCAATTAATTGATCATTGATTGTTATCATCCTTAACAATAATAATAATGATGCAGCTGCTGATGATGCTGGTGATGATGATAGTGATGATGATGATGATGATGATGATGATGATGATGATGATGTTGCTGATGCTGATGATGCTGATGCTGACGATGATGCTGATGCTGATGATGATGATGATGATGATGATGATGATGATGATGATGATGATGATGTTGCTGATGCTGATGATGCTGATGCTGACGATGATGCTGATGCTGCTGATGATGCTGATGATGACGATGCTGATGATGATGATGATGATGATGCTGATGCTGACGATGATGCTGATGATGACGATGCTGATGATGCTGATGCTGACGATGCTGATGATGATGATGCTGACGATGCTGATGCTGATGCTGACGATGATGCTGATGCTGATGCTGATGCTGATGATGATGCTGATGATGCTGATGATGATGATGCTGACGATGCTGATGCTGATGCTGACGATGATGCTGATGCTGATGCTGATGATGCTGATGATGATGATGATGCTGATGCTGATGCTGATGCTGACGATGCTGATGACGATGACGATGACGATGATGATGATGCTGATGCTGATGATGATGATGATGATGATGATGATGATGCTGATGATGCTGATGCTGACGATGATGCTGATGCTGATGATGCTGATGATGCTGATGCTGACGATGATGATGATGATGCTGATGATGATAGTGATGCTGATGATGATGCTGATGCGGATGATGATGATGCTGATGCTGATGATGATGATGCTGATGATGCTGACGATGATGATGATGATGATGATGATGCTGATGATGATAGTGATGCTGATGCTGACGATGATGATGATGCTGATGATGATGCTGACGATGATGATAATGCTGATGATGATAGTGATAATGATGATGATGCTGACGATGATGATGAAGATGCTGATGATGATGATGCTGATGATGCTGATGCTGATGATGATAGTGATGCTGATGCTGATGATGACGATGATGATGCTGATGCTGATGATGATGCTGATGCTGACGATGATGATAATGCTGATGATGATGATGATAGTGATGATGATGATAGTGATGATGATGATGATGATGCTGATGCTGATGATGACGATGATGATGCTGATGCTGATGATGATGCTGATGCTGACGATGATGATAATGCTGATGATGATGATGATAGTGATGATGATGATAGTGATGATGATGATGATGATGCTGATGCTGATGATAGTGATGATGATGATGATGATGACGATGATGATGCTGACGATGATGATGAAGATGATCTGTGTTGTTTCGGTGCAGGCAGCAGGCGTGAACTTTGGCATCAGCAGACAAGTTAAAAGTGAAATTCACAGTAAGTTTCAACAGAAATCTGAACAATTAAGTCTCATCTCAGTGGAAAACACACACTCATGTGTGTGTGTGTGTGTGTGTGTGTGTGTGTGTGTGTGTGTGTGTGTGTGTGTGTGTGTGAGCAGACGTGTTTGGTAAAGGAGCAGGTCTGCTGATTCCTCTGCCTGATGGAGTCGACTTCACTCAGGGAAAGATCAACTATCATGAGGTCAGTCACTGACAAATAAAACTTTATTCAACATCATTATGTTGTTTATTT
>NC_139335.1:315000-330000 GCF_056507025.1 Lutjanus erythropterus | reverse complement strand
CAGTCTTCAGTTATTCCTTCCTGTAGTTTTTCACCACTTATCTCTCATGTACAAATTTGAAGTGTTTCTATTTGCTGCCAGCCGTTTGTTATAACTCAGATATTATTCTTCCAGTTTTGTTCTTGTAGACGTTACACAGAGAGGCTTTGATTCACCCGGGAGGTCTGACTTTTCTTCTTTGTTAGTGTCCGACTTGTAAATACATGTAAAAATCACATTCTCTCTTTAATTTAGGAAAGCTTTGGATTTCAGGGTCCCTGGCTTGAAATTAATGTCATAAACCCTCCAATTCAAAACCTTTATCTGATTTTCCCGTCTATACTTCCTCACTACATGAACCAGATCTCCAAGGTGAGTTTGGTGATTGAATCCAGCTTTCCTTCTTTTTCTCTGAACATATTTCTATAGTAATCGTACTCTGTACATGTCAGTTGTCTATATTTAATCTGTCACTGTCCAGAGCTGTGCAGAGTAATAATATTCTTTAAGGTCTGGCAGTGCAGAGCCTCACCCTCTGTGTTTGAATTCTTCTTTGCATCCCTTCCAAATAAATCTTGATTTTCTTGTCCCACTCTTTAAACTGTGAAGGAGGAATCGGTGCTGGCAAAGACTGAAATAGATGCAATATTCTTGGCAACACGTGCATCTTAATATTTTCTATTCTTGAACTAAAATCTGACATCAGAACTTCCAATCTTTCCAAATCCTTAAAGATTTATTGATTGAGAGGTTTGTAATTTGTTTCATATAATTCAGGTAGGTTTTTTTGTAATTTTTATGCTAAAATTATAATAATACTGAATGTATTTTTTGTCCCACTTGAAACTATGTCTTTGTTGAATTTCTGTAGATGAGGAATAATTAATAGATAAGATCTGTGTTTTTTCTACATTTAACTCATAACCAGAGAGGTTAACCAGAGAGGTTAACCAGAGAGGTAACCAGAGAGGTTAACCAGAGAGGTAACCAGAGAGGTTAACCAGAGAGGTAACCAGAGAGGTAACCAGAGAGGTAACCAGAGAGGTTAACCAGAGAGGTAACCAGAGAGGTTAACCAGAGAGGTAACCACAGAAGGTAACCAGAGAGGTTAACCAGAGAGGTTAACCAGAGAGGTTAACCAGAGAGGTTAACCACAGAAGGTCATCAGGTTTGGCAGGTTGATGCCTGCTTGTTTTAAATATATCAAGACATTCTGTGTCTCTCATGTTTATTCACTCTGTTTCCTCATTTTGATTCACGGCTTGAGGTTCAATAAAGATTAAAGGACAGACAGCAGCTCTGTCAGTTAACTTTATAACTTCAACCACTTCAGAAGACTGACTTTTATTTTTATTCTTGCTATTGGCTCCTGATATAGTGATGTGGGGTCAGTGGTGTCACTAGTGTCACTGGTGTCAGTGGTGTCAGTGGTGTCAGTGGTGTCAGTGGTGTCACTAGTGTCACTGGTGTCAGTGGTGTCAGTGGTGTCAGTAGTAGTGTGTGTAATATGTGTAGTATCGTTACCCAGTAGGATGAGCAGTACTGTGGTAAAGGCCTGGACCAGAGCTTTCTCTTTCACCAACTTCTGTAGTTTCAAACGTTTCTGTAGCAGAACATCTGGACCTACACACACACACACACACACACACACACACACACACACAGACACACACAGACAGACACACACAGACACACACACACAGACACACACACAGACACACACAGACACACACACACACACACACACACACACACACAGACAGACACACACACACACACACACAGACACACACACACAGACACACACACAGACACACACACACACACACACACACACACACACACAGACACACACAGACAGACACACACAGACACACAGACACACACAGACAGACACACACAGACACACAGACACACACACACACACACAGACACACACACACACACACACACACACACACAGACACACACAGACAGACACACACACAGACACACACACAGACACACACAGACACACACACACACACACACACACACACACACACAGACACACACACACACACACAGACACACACAGACAGACACACACAGACACACACACACACACACACACACACACACACACACACACACACACACACACAGAGAATGTATTATTTCTAATTTCTATTAAGGATAGACAGAGCAGCAACTGTAAACTGCAGAGAGACGAGGAGCTCTTTGTCTCATCCAGCAGGAAGTTGTGCCGGTGAGTCCGTCCTCACCTGTGCAGGTGAATCTGTCCTCCACCACAGCTGCTGCTCTGGTCGTCTGTCTGTGATGAGGGAAGGAGAGCTGCAGCAGACAGCCAAACCTCAGCCTCCTCCATCTTCCTCCACCCTCTTCCTCCTCCTCCTCCTCCTCCTCTTTTTCTTCTTCGTTGGTGAGCTCCTTCAGCTGAGGAGTACAGACACAGACAGGAATTCACCTGGTGTCACACTGACTCACCTGTGTATGAAGCTGTGAACTGATGACGTGTGTGTTTCTCACTGTGATGATGTCAGAGGTCCAGCCGTTGAATCCCAGGCAATGATTGGCCAGTTCAAGGCAGCGGGCGTGGCTCAGAGGTCTGCTGCTGTCAGACAGGAAGTGAGGAGTCTGTTTGGAACTCAGCCGCACCTGGACACAGACGCAGACACACAGACACAGACGTATATTCACACACACATGCACACACAAACAAACAAACACACTTACACACACCCAAACAAACAAACACACACACTCACACACACACAAACAATCACACACAAACACACACACACAAACACACACACACACACCCAAACAAACAAACACACACACTCACACACAAACAAACAAACACACACACTCACACACAAACAAACAAACACACTCACACACAACCAAACAAACAAACACACACACTCACACACACACAAACAAACAAACACACTCACACACACCCAAACAAACACACACACACACACACACACACAAACAAACAAACACACTCACACACACACACACACACAAACAAACACACACAAACACACACACACACACCCAAACAAACAAACACACACACTCACACACACACACACACACACACACACCCAAACAAACAAACGCACACACTCACACACACACAAACAAACACACACACACACACACACACACACACACACACACACACACACACACACACACACACACACAAACAAACACACACACACACCCAAACAAACAAACACACACACTCACACACACACACACACACACACAAACAAACACACACACACCCAAACACACACACACACACACACACACACACACACACACACACACACACAGACACACACACACACACACACACACAGGTAAATCGATAACAAATCAAACATTTGTTTGAGTAAAACACGTCCAATACAGCTGCACTGATTAATCAATTAATCAGTTGTTCGGTTGATCAATAGAAATCAAAACGAAACTAATTGATTCATTATTTAAAGTTCCCATAACAGTAAACAGATTGAATCAGTAGAAGAAGAAGAAGATCAAGATTCAAAGAGAAATGATATTAATTACAGTACGATGCAGTAAATGAAACTTTGTCTTTAATATAAAATAAAGTACAGAATTAATTGAGAGATGAGGTCAATAAATATGAAGGGAATAAATCAGAGAACTATTTTAAATGTGGAATTATTGATTATTAGAGAAACTGGGTGTAAAATTTTATTTTTATTATTTTTATTTTTGTGTGTCAGTGTGAGTCTTTTGTCCTCTGTTTTGTTTTTGACTTTTGATTTGTTTGTTTTTTTAACATTCTGTTTTGTTTTGTTATTGTGTAAACTGTTTATTGTGTATAATGAGAAATTAAAACAATCATATATATATAAAAAAGCAGAAGAAGAATAGAAGAAGACGGCGACTGCTCTGTGATCACAGTGTGTAATAAACTACAGAAGAAGAAGAGGAGCAGCGTGTCAGGTGACGACCTTGAGTGGAGAGTCGTGGAACAGCGAGCGTCCGTCAGTCTGACGTTGAGCCTTCGAGGCCTGAGCAGCTGAGTAGAACTTGATGAGAGCGTAGAACCCAGGAGGGTTGAGTGGAGCGTTAGGACACACCTTCAGCAGGTAGAGAGGACCGAAGGACGAGAACACGCAGAACAACCTGTTCTGAAGGAGAACACACAAACACACACCAACACATTAGTTACTGTCTGACAGAAAGAGCCTCTTAAAAATACTCTTTGGCAAATCATATTGATGAAATACAGATTTCTGAACTGAAAAACTTCAACTAAAACACACTGAGGTGTTTTAAATAATATTTTCCATGAGGTTTGTAGATGTACATGAACAAATAAACTCTTTCTATCACATATTATTCAGTACAACAAGAGAGGAACGATACACTGAAAAAATATGAAACAAATTAATACACAATAATACACAAAAGTACTTTTTCCTCTTCTCTTAATAAATTCATCAAGTTACAGTTAATCACATTATAATCCTGCAACACAGAGTTTCAGCTCCAGTGATCACACGTTCTCCACACAGAACTCACACGTTCTATTAAACATTCACATGATTTCATCTCCATGCGTGTTACCGTCTGTTACAGAGTGATGATGAACAGACTGTTACCGTCTGTTACAGAGTGATGATGAACAGACTGTTACCGTCTGTTACAGAGTGATGATGAACAGACTGTTACCGTCTGTTACACAGTGATGATGAACAGACTGTTACCGTCTGTTACACAGTGATGATGAACAGACTGTTACCGTCTGTTACACAGTGATGATGAACAGAGTGTTACTGTCTGTTACAGAGTGATGATGAACAGAGTGTTACCGTCTGTTACACAGTGATGATGAACAGAGTGTTACCGTCTGTTACAGAGTGATGATGAGCAGACTGTTACCGTCTGTTACACAGTGATGATGAACAGACAGAGTTACCGTCTGTTACACAGTGATGATGAGCAGACTGTTACCGTCTGTTACACAGTGATGATGAACAGACAGAGTTACCGTCTGTTACACAGTGATGATGAGCAGACAGGGTTACTTTTAGCTTTTAACTGGTGGACAGTCCCACATAATATGTAAAAATGTCCCTGTTTGATTTAAATCACGAGGTGCCATTTGAAGAAGTGGTTTTATTCACGCAGAAAATAGGGCTGGGCATTATACCGGTTCGTTCCGAATACTGGTCTTTATTTTCGTTATGATATGAATTTTTCATATACCGCCATACCGGTGAATAGCCCAAACAACGTCCGGAACGTGCGCGGCGGGAAAGTGTTTCAGTGGGGACCCATTTCACTGCTGCACACCAACACCACAGGCGTGCTGGCTTGAGCGTGTGCTCTAGGGATGTTCCTGGCGACTAATTTCTCTGTTGATTGGACGCAAAATTTAGAATAGTCACTAAGAAAACACAAGGCAGAATTTATTAATTTATAATGTTAAACACTGTCCGAAAAAAATACTGTGTGTATTAAGAGCCATTTGAAGATGTTAATCAGTCTACAATCAACAAATCGTACTTGAAATGCCGCTGAAATGTGCGCTACTGTGCAACACAAACCTTACACACTTAAGCTTCACCTTTTCAGACTGAAGAGGGTCACAGTGTCTGCAGGTAAAGGACCCAGAGCTAACGTTAGCAGCTAGCCTGACACACAGTGTGGCTAACGTTAGCAGCTAGCCTGACACACAGTGTGGCTAACGTTAGCAGCTAGCCTGACACACAGTGTGGCTAACGTTAGCAGCTAGTAGTAGCAGCATCTCCGCCTGCAGGTTTATGTCTGTGTCTGTGCTTAATGTGGTCATGTTTCTCCAGTCGAGTGAATATATATCAACTTATTCTGTCACAGTCTACATTCATCTGTCTGACTTCGCTGATGTAAACATCCGGTGTTGCCATGGTGATCGGTTCATACGCGCTGGGTGAGAGGAGCTGCTGTCTGACAGAGACGCAGCCCTGACCAGTGCCGTGCGGCAACAGATACCTGGCATCATGCATGAATGAAATATTGACACATATTTCATTTTTAAATATTTTAAACGACTAGTATTTCTGGTGCCGACTAGTGTGGGCGGGGACATTTAATCGTATAGTCGTCCATGTGATGGTAACCATACTTTGAAGGGGTCATGCTTTCACCTGTCTGGACATGAAAAACACCTGATCCAGTCCTTCTGACAGTAAAATGGTCTGTTCAAAGACGATCAACTGCAGTAATTCTGTTCTCAGTAGAAGAAAATGTGGGTAAGAGAACTGCTGCATGAAAAAAAAAATACCGTCAAATACCGTGAAACCGATATGATTTTAAAAAAAAAACGTGATATGAAAATGTTGTCATAGCGCCCAGCCCTAGCAGAAAACTACTGATTTTTGAATAAGGTTTGGTGATGTTGACTGAATTATCTTACTACATTATGTAAGCGACTATAAACAGGTATAATGGTGCAGATTAATCTTCTTATTTATTTAAAGCACAACACAATCAACAAGAAAAAATCTCAATTCATTAAAAAATAAAGTTAAAAAGTTCTGTTTAAGGTGCCTGACCATCTGAAATAACTTAGTGGGGTGTCATCAAAAAAATCTACAAAAACAAATAAACAAAAAACATGAACCAATAAAGAAAGTTTAAACTTGATGTTAAAACCACAGTACAACATTTCCTTCTTTCTTACTGAGACACTGGATATATGTTTGATACATGTTTGTGGATATTCTCTGATTTCAGCTTCTTAAATGTGAATATTTTCTGGTTTCTTCACTCCTCTCTGACAGTAAACTGATGATCTGTGAGTCTTTGATTCACCCTCTGAACTGAACAGTGTCAGAAGATGATCATGGATGTTAGATTGTAGTGTGTGTGGAATAATGGGTCATACATGACTTTACTTTGTTCTTTCAACAACAGCCAATGAAAAACAGGTACGGTTCGACCACCACACCTGACCCCAGGTGGACTCACATAGATCTGAGCCTCAGTGTGAGACGGTTGGATGTTCCACACAAACACAGTCTTATTGTTCTCCACAGGAACCTGGAACTCCAGAATGTCCACCTCCATCACACCTGCACAACAGACAGAACACCGTTAATCATAAAAGAACAATATCTTTGTTTCAATGACACTCATCAAAACAAAATTACAAAGTGCTTCACATTAAACACAAAACATAACAGAAAGGAATGAAAGAACAAAAGTACGACATAAAAACAAATTTACAAAGCTGCTACGCTCATTAACAAAAGAAAAGTAGAAGCAGATTACACGTTTAAGAAATGTTATATTTACAATATTTTCACCTCTTTATCTTTCTGTCAGACAGACTTTTCTGACAGGAAACCACCGTTACAAAAGACAAATATCACTCTCTACAAACCAACCAAACTCCACTGATCATTTTAGCTCAGAGAACACAGGAGTCGTTGTTCTGCTGCTTCATCTGTCAGTGTGTTTGTGTTGTTGTGTGACCTCATTAGTTCAGATTCACTGACATCACTGTAACCAACAGTAAGGAAGAAAAGTAGCAATGAAAAAAATATATATATATATTTTATATGCTGCTTCCAGCTGCATTGAACGCCTCTCCTGCTCCGGTCGTCCAACTCCACACATAAAACCTCCATTAAAGAGTCAAAGTACATCATTTACTTTATTTATCTTCATTTTAATACTACTTTGTACTTTTACACTTTCCACAACAGGTCACTTTTTACTTCATCACATTTATCTGATACAGTTACTTTGAAGATTCAGATTACTAATAAAAGATAGACTCAACAAATCAATTATGGTGTATTATTATGGATAAATAAAAAAATATTGATCCCTTAGTAACACTAAAATAAATAATAATGCATTATAATTATATATTTTTCTGAAATGGTCCATTCTGCATTACTCTTGGTACTTCAAGTATATTTTTATACTAATACTTTTGTATCTTTCCCTGAGTACTTTAATCTGTAACAGAGTATTTTCAGACTGCAATATTACTACTTTGATTTCAGTTAAAAATCTGAGTAGTTCAGATCCTGCCTGAAAAATCTCTTAATTTAAGCGTTTTCCCTGCTCAGCTGAGATACACTGATTACAGAACATCATGTGGAACATTCTGCTGCTTTAAGAGGAACCACAGAATGTTTCGGCATAGAAGTGACCTAAAGTCAGAAAGCCGTTACCACAGTAACGTCTGTCAGAAAGCTGAGCAGTCCCTCAGCTACAGTTGGATTTTGTCCTAAAAAGATTCAGACGAACAAAACTAAAAATGTCTTTTAATCGTATGGAGTTTGGTTTGTATTTGTAAGGAGAGGTGGACCTGACATTACACATATCATGTTAAACTACTGTAGAAAGTATCGGCGAAGCAGCTTTAAAATGGCAGATTTTTGAATGGAGTTTGGCAGGGAGATCTCTCCACACTTCAGACGTTTGATGTTGTAATCGGTTTAAACCAAAGATACAGATGAATCCCGCTTCTCTGGCCGTTAACTGACCGTTAACTGACTGTTACCTGACTGTTAACTGACTGTTAACTGACAGATGTTTATATGAAAAACTCGGTAAAGTTGAGTTTTACTCACCGACACTTTCTTGCTCCAGAGTTTTTACCGCGCTTCCGCGGAGAGGCGGGCCCAACTATGGTGACCAATGAGGATGGAGATCAGAGTGACGACATGTCCCTTAGGCCAATCACGGTGTCCTCACAGAAACTCATTCATTGTGTTTGTTCTGGGTCAGTTTATGAATTTAATAAAGTACTTAATACAGTTTTTATGTATTTTAAAAGAGTTTTATTTGCTTTTCATTGTTTGGTTTGTCTTTAAAATTATACATTATTTTAACCACATTTAATTTTAACAAGCTATTTATAGAACTCTTCACATGTTCTAACATGGAAATGATGTAAAATACTAACAAAAATATAAAAATATAATATAATGACTGAATAAATGAGGGGAAAGATGTGGAATAAAAAGGAAGTACAGAGTTATAGCAGATATATTTACATTGAATTCCTCTTTTTTGATATCAATCAAAAGTATTGGTAATAATCATTGATATTATTTTTACCTCGTCAATGACATCAGTCGGCGTGACATCACAGTGTGGCATCATCACTGGCCGTTTCCTTGACGACCAGAAAGAGAAAACGAGGCAACAGAAAGAGAAAACGAGGCCAGCGCCAGCTGTCATAGAGACAGGAAACTGATGAAAGGCTGCCTTCAAAATAAAAGCACAGTAATCATAAAACGATAGAGTTTAGTTTTTTACTGTGGAAGTTAACTTTAATTCTGTTGCACCAAACATTGAATCTGTGACGTCTGTGAAGATTCTCGGTCATCCAGGTCAATGTATTCATAGATGATGTCCAGAGAAAACACACATTCATTTTCTATTGATTTATTAATGTGTTTATTTACTCTAATTCAACTGAACAAACGTGCGTGGTGATTAAATTCTGTTTAATATCAGTAAAAATCACTTTGACAATTTTAGTACTTTATATTTCATATTTCTTCATTATTTTAGAAATTCTATTTTTTTTTTCTATTTTATCTTTACTTTAAAAGTATTCTATTGTCACTCACCCCTTTTTCTGACTGTACTTTTCGAACTGTGAATTTCCTCGGAGTGGCATCAATAAAGTTTATTTATTAATTTAATGTGCAACTGAGCTCTGCTTAACTTTAAATCTGGATTTACTTATTTTAAACCTGCTAAACTCTGAGCAGAACTGATCTCAGATTAAATTAATCTTTGCTGGTGCGACACAGACTCAGTTTTATCTCTGTTCAGTAAAACTTCTGATCTCTGCTATTTAAGTGAAGCTTTTCTTTTATTTTGTAGGGGAGTGTGTGTGACTTCCTGTGCTGTGTTTCATCAGAGGCAGCTGGTTCGGAAAATGAAAGTGAAGGGACTTCACCACACACAATAAACTTCCCACAATGGACACACACACAAAAACTTTATTTATAACACAAATAATATAATATAATATAATATAATATAATATAATATAATATAATATAATATAATATAATGTCAAATTATTGATGAACTTATGAAACATTTATTGATTTATGTCAATAATTCCTCTTTAAATAATGATTTTATGGTTTATTTTATAAATAATGATTTCAGACAGTGAACTTCATGTTAAAGGTTTATTCTGCTGTTTTTATATTTATATTATTATTTTTTTTAAAAATCTAATAAAGAACAGGCTGATCAGAAAAGTATTTTTACACTGGTAACTTACTTACTAGTACAATTCTGACATACTTTTACTTTTTACCACCAAAAACTTTCAGTATACAGTCTGTGTGTGTGTGTGTGTGTGTGTGTGTGTGTGTGTGTGTGTGTGTGTGTGTGTGTGTGTGTGTGTGTGTGTTTGGAAAGGGAGACTGAAAACAGTTTGTTGTTTGGGAAATTCTGTCTTTCACTCTCACCTGGAATAAAAGATCAGCAGCATGTTGGACTCACACAGATCTCAGTCTACGGTCGTCTCCATCATTGTCTTCATCTTCATCATCATCGTCATCATGTTCAGCTGTACCAGCCTGCTCTTCGTCCTCTGCGGCGTCTTCATGACTCCTGCCCTCTGCTGTGATTGGCTAAAACACTACGGTCACCTGAGCAACGACTCTCTGACGCTCATCCGCCTCATGGTGAGTACGACAATATGACACTAGGAGCTTCCAGGGGTCCTTGAAGAGACTCCAGGAGTCCTGGAGGAGCTTCCAGGTGTCCTTGAAGAGACTCCAGAAGTTCCAGGGCTCATTTTTCCTCATCAGCTGATTCACATTCAAAAACTGTCACAGAATTAAATGGAGTTTGGTTTGTAGTTTGTAAAGAAAAAGGCAGCTGATGTCACACAGCAGGTCGACTGTATCAACGTGTTTAAATAGCAGATTCTTGAATGGAGTTTCACAGTTTCTTCCTACACTTCAGAGGGAGATTCTGGGGGCCCTTGAAGAAACTCCAGGAGTCCTTGAGAGTGCCTTGGTTGTTCTTACAAAGGGGGTTAGGGTTCTTGAAAGGGCTCCTAGAGTCCTGGAGAGGATTCCTGGGGTCTTGAAGAGGCACCAGGACTCAAGGTGGAGCACCAAGAACTCCTTGAAGAGACTCCAGGAGTCCTTGAAGAGCCTCAAGGACTCCTCATTTTAGGTGTTCTAACACAGGTTCAGGAGTTAGTGAAGAGACTCCTAAGGTCCCAGGGGAGTCTGCAGGGATCCTTGAAGGGATTCCTGCAGACTCCCTCAGACTCTGTCAGAGTCCTTGAGGGGATGAAGAGACTCAAGGAGTCCTTGAGAGGGTTTTAGGTATTCTTAAAGAGGTTCAAGTGTTCTTGAAAGGGTCCCAGGAGTCCTTGAAGAGACTTATAGAGTCCAGGAGAGGAGTCTTTGTCTTGAAGAGAATCCAGAACTCTTACAGGAGCTTCCAGGACTCCTTGAAGAGACTCTAGTTGTCCTTGAGGGTATTTTAATTTTTCTTTAAAAGGTTCAGGGGTTCTTAAAGGGGTTCCACAGGTCCTTGAATATGTGCTAAGAGTGTCTATGAGGTCTTTGAGGGTCCAAATGATTATTTGGGAGGTTACTGATGATATAAGTTGACATATATTAAAGCATAATATTTCCTCAATACAAACTAGATTACACACGTTTACGTGTTACTGTGTGTAATAAAAATATAGAATATATACAGTATATAAGATGTATGTAGAATCAAGCTCACAGGAAGAACAGAGCCAGATGAGCAGCAGGAAGAAAGTTTCAGAATAAAAGTCTGTGTGATTACAGACATCAACAAACTGTTATGGGAGAAACACTGTAAAAAAAAAAAAAAAGGTGTGAAGTATCCCTTTAAATGTTCTGTTGACTCATTAGTGACATCTGGTGGAGCTTTAAGAAACAGCATCAAACATCTGTCTCCTCTGTGACGACAAATGATCAGGAAACCAGAAGGACCAGTTCAGTTTCCAGTGTAAACCAGAGGGACCAGTTCAGTTTCCAGTGTAAACCAGAGGGACCAGTTCAGTTTCCAGTGTAAACCAGAGGGACCAGTTCAGTTTCCAGTGTAAATGAATGGGACCAGTTGAGTTCCCAGTGGTTTGTGATGTGGTGAAATAAAGTTCTGTCTGTTTTGTGTCTTGTGTTTCAGGGTGGTGAACTGACTGAGAGCTCAGTTTCCTTTCCAAACCATCTCTACAGACGCATACAAAATGATGAGGTAATCAGTCAATCAATCAATCAATCAATCAATCAATCAATCCTTGACTCATTATAATCAATCTTCAACTCTTCAGCATTTTTAATTCAGCTCTTTTAATGTGATGCTATAAAGAGCTAAAAAAGAAAATTTAAGGTACGTTGTCTGAAAGCTCGGTCAAAAGGTTTTTGTTTAAGTTACGTTGTTTGCAGCTTACTGAAAGAGTAAAAAAAACTATTGTTTGTGAGCTAAGTTTTTTTTTTTTTAAGTTATAAATGTTACGTTGTATGTGTGCACACAAATATCTGTTTGATGACATCAGCTCTGTCAGCCAATCAGAAAGCTACAACACCTGTCTCTCTCTCTCTCCCTCTCTCTCTCTCCAGGTGGAGTCCCAGTTGGTTTTCATCAGAGACAGTCTGGAACTGATTCTTGGTCTCTATCACCATGACAACTTCTCCGTACCTGTTACCTGGGACACCGACAAGACAGAACACTTCCTGATGAGCATCGACAGACAGATAGACGGTCTCAACAACACCTGTGTGAGTAGATAGACAGGTCAGACAGACAGACGAACGGACGGACAGACAGACGGACAGACAGACAGACAGACAGACAGACAGACGACAGACGGACAGACAGACAGACAGACAGACAGACAGACAGACAGGTCAGACAGACAGACAGACAGGTCAGACGGACAGACAGACAGACAGGTCAGACGGACAGACAGACAGACAGACAGACGGGTCAGACGGACAGACAGACAGACAGATCAGACAGACAGTCAGATGGACAGACAGACAGACAGTCAGAGAGACAGACAGACAAACAGACAGACAGACAGGCAGACAGACAGACAGACAGACAGAGAGACAGACAGGCAGACAGAGAGACAGACAGACGACAGACGGACAGACAGACAGACAGACAGACAGATAGACAGGTCAGACAGACAGACGAACGGACGGACAGACAGACGGACAGACAGACAGACAGACAGACAGACGACAGACGGACAGACAGACAGACAGACAGACAGACAGGTCAGACAGACAGACAGACAGGTCAGATGGACAGACAGACAGACAGACGGGTCAGACGGACAGACAGACAGACAGATCAGACAGACAGTCAGATGGACAGACAGACAGACAGTCAGAGAGACAGACAGACAAACAGACAGACAGACAGGCAGACAGACAGACAGACAGACAGAGAGACAGACAGGCAGACAGACAGGCAGACAGACAGATAGAGAGACAGACAGACAGATAGAGAGACAGACAGACAGACAGAGAGACGGGTCAGACGGACAGACAGACAGGTCAGACAGACAGTCAGATGGACAGACAGTCAGAGAGACAGACAGACAAACAGACAGGCAGACAGACAGACGGACAGAGAGACAGACAGGCAGACAGAGAGACAGACAGACAGACAGACAGACAGACAGACAGACACACAGACAGACGGGTCAGACGGACAGACAGACAGACAGGTCAGACAGACAGTCAGATGGACAGACAGTCAGAGAGACAGACAGACAAACAGACAGACAAACAGACAGGCAGACAGACAGACGGACAGAGAGACAGACAGGCAGACAGAGAGACAGACAGACAGACAGGCAGACAGACAGATAGAGAGACAGTTCACAGAGACAGACAGACATATAAGGAGACACTTCAGAGAGACAGGTAGACAGACAGACGGACAGACAGATGGACAGAGAGACAGACAGACAGATAGGGAGACAGAGAGACAGAGAGACAAACAGACAGACAGAGAGACAGACAGACAGATAGGGAGACAGACATGTCTCTGCAGTGTTCCTGTTTCTTTTCAGGTTTTTCCAACGTTCTCACAATATTGTGGGATGGTTAACAAATAGAGGCCTGTAAAGAACATTCTAATGGGAACATTCCATGTTAGCTGGGTTCACTTCAGGTTCCACTTCAGGTTCCACTTCATGTTCTTTCATATCTTAAGATCGTAACAGTTTGCCCTGTGTTTTGTCTTCAGGTGTCGAGTAACAGACCAGCAGACAGCAAGCTGAGGAATTACTACAGGAGACTGAAGAGTACTCTGGACCGCACTGTGAGTACAAGTACTGCTACCTGTAGCACTGTGTGTACTGACTGTGTGTACTGTGTGTACTGACTGTGTGTACTGTGTGTACAGGGTGGTAGCACTGCATCCTGGGAGCAGATCAGGACGGTAACTAAACTCCACCTGGATCGGTTGGACTTCCTGGTTTCCTCCATCAGAGCTCCAGTGTCGACCAGCAGGAGGCGCTCTACGCCAAGACAACGCCGACACTGACACGTCTGTCGGAAACATTTCCTCTGTCTCACTATGAGACTCTACTGTAATTCTATTTATTTATTTATTTATTGATTTATTTATTTATCATGTTTGTGTTTATGAACAAAATGTATTTTTCTGTATTTATTTATTTATTTATTGAAGTTTTGTATTTAAAGACTCTGAGTCTGATTCTACTTGAAAACATTTGTAATAACTGACAATAAAGATATTTCATGCACTTTTTCTGTACTTTGTGTTTTAGTTAAACATAAGTTGGCTGAATGTCTATGAAAGTTCAGTCTTTGTATTAAAGCACGTTTTCATTTATTTGTTTGTTGCAGATTTAAAAAAAAACAGCAGCTTCTTGCTGTTTGGCCTGAGAGATTATTACATCACGACCTTTTCTTTGTAACTCTGACATCAGCGGTGCAGATCTGCTAACTGTGCGTCTCTACA
>NC_139335.1:295000-307500 GCF_056507025.1 Lutjanus erythropterus | reverse complement strand
GTCAGGATTTACTGAGATGCCAGACGAGGACATCACTGTAGCCGTAGCCAGACAGGTGAAAGGACAGCACACGATGGCAGATAAAGTGAAACGAGCCATTCAGAGGTGCGTCACTCCGTCAGTTGACTGTCATAAGGTTGGAAAGGTGCTCGAGGCTTGTAAAGAACGTGTGGACGAGTTTCCAGTGACTCAGACGTACTCAGCAGTACATGCCTTCATAGACAGACCTCATGACAGCTACGATGCAAAGAAAGCACCAGAGGAAATCTTTAACAGCTCTCCCGACACTTCAGTTCCTTACTTTTATAAAGGGGTTTGTAAGAAACATAAAGTCAGCCGAATGATAAACGAAGGTGGCCAGTTTATAGTTCTGATTAAAAGTGATGAAGAACTTAAGACTAAAGATCCCTGTTCCAAGAAAGACTGTGGCGGTGACCAGAGAGGCACATGTGTTCCTGTGAAAGACGCCTTTGTGGCGCTGTGTGACTGCAAGCAGAACTACTTCGGCCTGAAGTGTGAGAACAGCTTCGACGATTACAAGAAAGAACTAGAGAAAGCACTGCAAGCCTGAAGTCCACAAATCTCATGAAATGAAGCTTTTTGTCTTAACGGACACTCGTTCTGTCCTCGTTTGCCTGATATTCAGACTCACTGACTGTGTCTTAAGTTGCTGATGAGTGTTTGCAGTTTTCTGTGGATCCCCAGAAGATATTTTTCATCTTTAACATTGTAACTGTGTACTAAAGAAAATCATCATGTGCACAAATGATCTGTTCGTATCTCAAGATAATGACTAACATTAACCATTTATTAATTTGCCTGTGAGAGTTTCTACAGGACCATCTTCCACCAAACCAGCTCTGGTCCTTGAACTGGTTTCGTGAAAGATCCTCAGAACCTTGGTGCTGTCTAAGTGAACCAGCCTGTATTTCCACCAGTTCTGAGTGGAACCTTTAAGGATGACATCAGTGACCTGTAGAACATGACATGCCAACTTTGGTTCCGAGGAAAACCTCCTATTTCTACTTTTCAGGTTCTGAAGTGTTTTTTTGTTTTGTTTTGTTTTGTTTTTTGGGGGTTTTTTTGGTGGAACTGCTCAGAACATTTCAAATTCAGGTGCTTGAACCAGAACAGAGTCGGTTCCATGTTGGTGAACAGAACAGAGAACTTTTCTACAGTGTAAAGGTTCCGCCTTCTTTTCCACCAACATGCAACCAGCCCCATCCTGACACAAACATAACTGTTCTTAAACTGATTCAGAACCTGTCAACTTGGTTTCCAACTGGAACCAAAACATATCAGGTTTTCCTTGGGAACCAAAGTGGGGATGTCATGTTCTACAAGTTGTTCTGCATTCTGCGGTGCCCTCTGCTGATGATTCCAATGTTTCCACTCAGAACTGGTGGAAACACAGCCTGGTTTACTAGAACTAGATTCATGGATCTTGAAGGGAACCTGTTGAAGAACCAGAGCTTATCTGATACAAAACCATGACGAAAGTGTTCTTCAGTGATTTTAATGATCCTTGAAGAACACTTTATTTCAAAAAAGGCTTTTTTGGATGGAAAAGGGAACCTTCAGTCTTACAAAGAACCCTTGATAAAACCTTTCTTCAGGGTAGAACCTCATTTTTGGAACCCTTATTTCTTCCACAAACACTGGAAACAGGGGGAACGCTAACGTGGAGCTAACGTTAGCTACAGCTGTAAACAATCAGTGAGTCTGAAACAAACAGTTTCCATCAACTCAACAAGAACATCTGACATTAAAGTGGATGAAACAAAGGAACCCTAACCCCACTATGTTCTCCTCTGTTCATTTAAAAGAACCTCATTATTCCAACGTTATTCCTGCAGGACAAACTAAAGGTTCATTTCATGAAATTTGCTGACTGTTCTGGTAGCTTGCTTGGTGTTGGTGTTTCTGACTGCAGCAGCTGACGATGTAAATCCTTCACAGTGACATCATGTGACTTTAAAAGATGTTCGAGTGTTTGAACTCAGCACTCGTCTGATCTGCTCTTAAAGGGACAGTTCACACATTCAGAGTTACTGCATCATCAGTTGCTAGGCAGAGTTGAGCTGTAACGCAAAGTAAAGAGAGCCTGTGTCCACAGACAGGAGGGATTATGTTTCATTCATCAGGTCAAATCAGAAAAATTTCATGATAAATGATTCAAACAGTTTGTGTGTGACCTGTGCTGATGTCATGATCACCTCCTGCCTGCCAATGACATCAAACTGGACAAAGTTTAAACCAATCAAATGCCTCTTCTGCTTCAAGCTTCTGTCCTGATGTGTTGAAGTTGCTAAAATGAATAAAAAGTTCATTTCACCGTCTTTGGTGTGTCTTTATTGTGTGCATGTTCTTAAAGGTCAAATAAAAATGTGTGTGAAGTAATAAAGTGTTAAATAGTGAACAAAGTGTTCAGATAAAGAAGGAAAATAAAGTTCAATACAAATACAATTCAGAGTTACTTTGTGAGTTTCACAGTTGGTGAAACTGACGCTTCTCCTGCACACTTGGAAGGGACGAGTGAGACAAAGTCAAAGTTTGTAATCTGCAAACTCACCACAAGGTGCCGCTCACTTTGAGTAAAAGCAGCAGAACACATTAGCATCAGAATATACCTGAAGTAGAAAAAGAAAACGTACTTTATATCAGAATGGACCATTTCACAATCATGGATATACTCTTATTCCAAAAGATTTGAGACGACGTGAAAAATGTGAATAAAACACAAAGAAAGGATTAATAAAAACTGTTTGAACAATAATCCATTGAATATAGAACAAAGATCAAATATTTCATGTTCAGACTGATAAACTTTGTTGGTTTTTGTAAATGTGCACAAAAACATTGTGAGTTGAGGAACGCTCACTTTGTGAAAAACATTTTAAGAACGTTTGTGAATTTAGAGATTTCACCATCTACGATCCATAATTACAGGATTTCAACTATTGATTATTTCCTTTGTTGATTCATCTCTCGGTCATTTGCTCAATTAATTGATGAATTAATCCTGTTACGATCTTGAGAACTGAAAAACAGCTGCAAACACATGGAGCCCCACATTTTTGGACCAATTATTCAACAATTATTTTCATTATTGATGAATCTGTTAATCATTTCTCCATTAATCAATTAGTTGATTGATTGTTACCAGCACTGACTTCAACAGACAGCAGCTGTGATGTTTGGACGGATTCAGAGAGACACATGCTGCCATCACTGACGTCTTCTTCAGAGACGTCCCCGATTATTTCAGCAAGATGATGCTGAGACACATTGTGGACGTGTTCCAACAGCGTGTCTTCATAGTAAAAGAGTTCAGGTCCTAGACTGACCTGGACCTGCAGTCCAGACCTGGACCTGCAGTCCAGACCTGGACCTGCAGTCCAGACGTGTCTCCCATTGAAAATGTGTGGTGCATCATGAAGGACAAAATAGGACAACAGAGACTGTGGACTGTTGATCAGCTGAAGACGAATATCAAGAAAGAATGAGACAGAATTGACCTTTAAAACTTCAACAGTTAGTGTCTCAGTTCACAAACACTGACTGAGTGTCAGAAGAAAAGATGATGGATCACAGAGAGAAACAGGATCCTGAAACACATTGATCAGTCTGATCAATAAATATCTGATCTTTGTTCTGGATTCAACTGAATATAAGTGGAAAAGTTTTATATAAATACATAATTGAATAATTGAATTCTGTTTTTGTTTATGTTTTACACAAAGTCCAAAGTTTTTATATCAGGGTTGTGATTATTATTATTAGTAGTAGTTGTAGTAACATTACTTTAATGTTACTACAACTACTATTTATCCTGTGGGGAACGTGTGAATTCATCTAAGGGATCAATTAAGTCAATTAAGTATTTTTATCAATAATGCTACATTTATTAGGTTTATTATATTTTATGGAATTAATCTAAATTCATAAAGTAACTAAAGATTCCAAACAAATGTAGTGAAGTAAAAAGTACCTCAAATTTGTACTTAAATACAGTACTTGAGTAAATGTACTTTGTTAAATTTTCATTTATTTTGTGGTGAAATAAATAAATCAGTGATTTATTGAAAAAACATGGAACAAACAATTAAAATGTGGATAAACACATAAAAACATCATTTGAATTTTCGCTCATTTATTGATCATTTGATGATGTTATTATTAATGAATAATTCTCATGTTTAATGATGATTGTCCTGCTTCTCTAACAGCAGTAATAATTCTGTATGACGTTTATTTCAGTCCACATGAAGACATCTTTGATTCTTTCATTCTTACAGTTTGAAGCTTCAGTCTGTAGTTTGTGTCTGTGGCCTGCAGGGGGCGGCGCTGCAGCCCTCAGTGAGGTCTGACAGGAAGTCAACAACCATCAAACAGCTCCACCAATCAGCACACAGTTAACAAAAAACTCACTACACCACAAGTTAAAGTCCTGCATTCAGTGTGTTACTGCAGTAAAACATAAACCTGAAGTTTTATTCAGGTTTTTATTCAGAAATTAATAGATGATTAATAAATGCGAATCTCATCAAAATAAATGTTTATACTTAACAATAATTTTTCTATATCATAAACACAAAAACTAAATTTGTTGTTTCCATTTCAGAGTTAGTTTTTGTCACTGAATGCGTCGTTTTTATGGCTTGTCTATAAAAGAAAAAGAGAATATATCAAATAAAACATGAAAATTTCTTCAAATAATTAATTCATAGTTTAGTTTATACAGAAAATAATAAAAAATAAAATTCACAAGTTGACCAAAAAACATAAAAATAAAAAAGTGATGAATGTTGAATATTTTTCTTCTGGTGTAACTAAAATGATTCGTGGGTTTTTATTTATTAAAGATCGACGGCTGGTTTCAGCTCTGATTGGACGTTTGTAGATTCTACTTTTAACTGAATGTAGTTCATTTAAATTTAACAGACAGAAATAATTAATTTCTGTTCTGTTCTAGCCACATGATTGGACGTAGTTTTCAGGGAAGAAGCCACTGTTGCCGTTGAGAACCCCCTCACACCAGCCGTCGTCATGGCGACGCATCAGGTAGATGGTGTCGCCCTCAGTGAGCGACAGGTCGTCAGGTTTGGAGGCTTCGTAGCTGTACAGCGCCACCACTGGACACACAGGAGAACTGCAGTCAGAGTCACATACAGTACAAACAACCAGCCACCAGGTGGAGCTCTGATCTGTGTCTGACATCATAACAATAATATTCATATCTACACCTAACATATCAATAACACAGATGAAATATATATCTGTAATTTTAATATTTAAAACTGAACAAAATATAATTGTAAAACTACATCTATAATATAATATCTGAAATATCAATCTGTAAAATCTTTCTCTAAAAACATCTATAAGTCCAATATTTCTAATATTGATAGTTGAAATATCTGTCTACATTTATAAGTATATTATGTAATTATTTATTATATAATTAGTTAATAATTATATTGATAACTGAAATATCTATAAGTAAAATTCAGTATCTACATTTACAGCCATTTACACCGATCAGGTCTAACATGAAGAACACTGACTCTCTTCATCATGGCTCCTGTCAGTGGTTCAGATAAATCAGGCAGCAAGTGAACATTTTGTCCTCAGAGTCGAGAAGAAGAAGGAAAAATGGACGAGCAGAAGGATGTGAGCGAGTTTGACGAGGACCAAACTGTGATGGCAGACGACTGGATCAGAACATCTCCAAACTGCAGTTCTTGTGGGCTGTTCCTGGTCTGCAGTGGTCAGGATCTATCAAAAGTGATCCAAGGAAGGAAGAGAGGCGAACCAGCGACAGGGTGACGGGCGACCGAGGCTCACTGATTCACGTGGAGAGCGAAGGCTGGTCTGATGTGGTCTGATCCAACAGACGAGCTGCTGTTGCTCAAACTGCTGAAGAAGTTCATGCTGGTTCTGATAGAAAGGTGTCAGAACACACACTGCATCACAGTTTGTTGTGTATGGAGCTGCAGACCAGTCAGGGTGTCCATGTTGACCCCGCTGCACCGCCGAACGCACACCGCCGAACGCACCAACAATGAGCACGTGAGCGTCAGAACTGGACCACAGAGCAATGGAAGAAGGTGGCCTGGTCTGATGAGTCACGTTTTCTTTTACATCACGTGGATGGTCAGGTGTGTGTGCGTCGCTTACCTGGGGAACACGTGACACCAGGATGCACTATGGGAAGATGGCGAGCCGGCGGAGGCAGTGTGATGCTTTGGACAATGTTCTGCTGGGAAACCTTGGGTTCTGCCATCCATGTGGATGTTACTTTGACACGGACCACCTACCTAAGTTTTGTTGCAGACCATGAACAGCCTTTCATGGAAACATTGTTCTCTGATGGCTGTGGTCTTTCAGCAGGATGATGTTCTGTGCCACGAAGACAACGAGTTTGAGGTGTTGACTCGGCCTCCAGATTCTCCAGATCTCAATCCAATCAATCATCTGAGGGACGTGCTGGACAAACAAGTCTGATCCATGGAGGCCCAACCTCACAACTTACAGGACTTAAAGGATCTGCTGTGAACATCTTGGTGTCAGATACCAGAACAGACCTTCAGGGTTCTAGAGGAGTCCATGACTCGACGGGTCAGGACTGTTTAGGCAGCAAAAGGAGGATCAATACAATATTAGGCAGGTGATCATCATGTTATTCATGATCGGTGTATATAATATATGTGTGTGTGTGTGTGTGTGTGTGTGTGTGTGTGTGTGTGTGTGTGTCTGTGTGTGTGTGTGTGTGTGTGTGTGTGTGTGTGTGTGTGTATGTGTGTGTGTGTGTGTGTGTGTGTGTGTGTGTCTGTGTGTGTGTGTGTGTGTGTGGGAAACAAGTGGTCCCTGACAGTGTTGCTATGGCAGCTAAAGTCGTAGATGTGTTTGTCTCTGTGAACGGGGCAGATGTAACTGATCAGGGATCAGGATGTCGTAGACCCTGCTGAGTTCTCAGAACTTGTTCATTCAGACTTCCCTTGTTTTAGATCCGCAGACACTCCAGAACTGAAGGGAACATCATGTTCTGATCATTGTTCTTCCAGCATCAGACAGACGGAGGACTTTCTGATGTCTGAGCTAAAAATAAAATCTGCTGCTGAAATACTAAAACTACACCTGTAAAAATATACTGACACCTGAAATCATAATCAAACTATAATACAATATCTCTATCTATACAAACAGTACTAGCAGTAACAGTAACAGTATTAGCAGTAGTAGTAGTACCTTTCTCCAGGTATTGTGGGGGGGCGTTGGTGTCGTAGTCCACTGGTGGAGGCAGAGGTGGCATGATGTCATCAAAACCACCTTCTTCATCCAATAGGAGAGGAGGGGGCGGGGCCGGGATCTCTAGATCTAAGAGAACAGTGCAAAGGTCCTGTGAGACAGCTGCGATTGGCCAATCAGGGTTGAGGAGGCGGCGCTTCGACAGAAACCAGCAGAGCGTACATGTGTACTCTGATATGTAGTACTACTGCTTAACTACTGTAGTACTAAGAGATGGTCATGCTAATATGCAGAACTACAAGTGAGAACTTGTACTACAGTTAATAGAACTAATTGTTGTACTAGTACTGCTACTGACTACAGACCAGCAGCAGTATGTGTTTTCTTACCCAGGTGTTCGAGGCGAGCAGGTAAGCAGAGCCGAGGTGAGGTAGAGGAGGAGGAGGAAGAGGAGGGGTGAGGAGGAGTGTGGGGAGGAGGGTAGGGGGGAGGAGGGGGTATCATCACTGACAGACAAACAGAGGACAGACAGAACGCAGCTGTTTATAGAAGGAGTGATCATCTGTATTAATAGACAATCACACAAATAAGAGCCCTGATCATCCTGGAACCTTCCTGGAACTTTCTCCAGGACCTCTAAAACTTCCCCAGTGACTCCTAATACCACCTCAAGGCCCTGTGGACCTTACTGACAGACTACTGAAACTTCTTTAAGGACTCCCAGAACCTCCTGAAGAACTTCTGGAATCTACTGAAGGACCCCAACAACTTCCATCACTGACTCCCAGAAGTTCTAGGGGAACTTCCCTAATGACCCCTGGAACATTCTCAAAAAACCCCGTTAACCTTTCAAGGACCTTCAGAACCTGCTCGGGGAACTCATGGAACCTACGCAAGGAACCCTAGAAAGTCCTTTAGAACACACAAAAATGCCTCAATGAGTACCTCTTCAAGAACCCCCAAAACTTTCTCCAGGCCCTCATAATCTTCTCAAGGTCTCCTGAAACCTCCCCAAGGATCCTAAAACTTACTTAAAGCGACAGTCCACCCAAACATGAACGTTCCCTCAGTGTCTCCTCCTGTTCTGATGTGAGGATGATGAAGATCTCCAGTTCATAAAACTCCTGGAGCTTCAGCAGAAAACTGAACTGCAGACAAATCCAGAACAACTGAAGTGACCAGTTCACCTCCTTGAAATACCTCAGAAACCCCATAACCTCCTGGTTGTCTTCAGGAACCTACTCAAGTACATCTGGAACTTACTCAAATAATCTTCAGAACTTATTCAGGGACTCATATAACCTCCTCAGGGATTCCTAGAACTTCCTAAAAGACCCCATGACCTCCTCAAGGTCTTCAGGAACCTACTCAAGGTTCCTCAGAAGTTCCCTCAGGACTCCTGGAAGCTCAAGAATCCTTGGAACTTTCTCAGTGTCTCCTGGAAACCCCTCAAGGACACCATGAATACATTCAACAAAATAAACCTTTCAGATGAGCTCAGCTTCTATTGGCTGACAGTAGAGTCCTCCGTCGGCTTACGTGATTGGACCGCAGGCAGGAAGAGAGAGCGTGTGTAGCGGCAGCGGGAGGCGGGGCCAGAACGGACCCTCAGAGAGAGAGAGCGCGTGGTGGGGGGCGAGCGACGGCGGCGACTCCTCCTGGAGGGGAGGGTCACTGAATAAAAACACCACAGAAGAAGAAACTGAGAGAAAAAAAAACACCACAGAAGAAGAAAACAACAGGAAAACACCACAGAAGAAGAGAATGAGGAAGAAACGGCACAGAAGAAAAGATTGGGAGGAAAAAAGACACCAAGAAGAAACTGAAGAGAAAAAAACACCATAGAAGAAGAAACTGATGGACACAAACAGCACAGAAGAAAAAGAAGAAAAACAGGAAAACACCACAGAGGAAGAAAATAACAAAAAACAGAGAAAGACACTAAAGAAAAAGAAAAAGCCTGGAAAAACACCATCAAAGAAGAAGAAAATGACAAATGAAGAACACAGAAGAAGCTTCCCAGAGAAAACCATCAGTTACTTTGAAGCCAAGTCGACCGTAACACCAAACCTGAGATAAACTCTGTCATCTTTCAAATTCTTTGGTGAAGTTTTCAGGTAAATTCTGATATTTTTTCTTTGAGTTTGGTTGTTTATAACAAACTGTGAAATAAACAGTTCCATGTTTCTTCGTTGTAGTTCTGTTAACGAGCTACGCAGCGTTTTTGAGTCTGGTACAAATAAAACCTGTGTGTTAGCAGCCTCTGACAGTTTAAAGCCTTTAGCTTAAATGTGGCTAGTTAGCGGTATCTTAGCATCTGATGCTGTGTTCACCTGCAGCAGCCAGTAACTGACAGACAGACAGACAGACAGACAGACAGACAGACAGACAGACGGGTACCGTCTACTTCCTGGCTGGATGGAGGCGGAGGGGGCGGGGCTGGCAGTTCTGAGCCGTCATTGGGCAGCGGAGGGAAGCCGTCATCATCAGAAGGAGGAGGGGGAGGAGGAGGAGACGGAGGGGGGACGCTGTTCTCCTCCATCACTGAGGAGACAGAGCAGATTGTGATGTCACCATGATGTCACTCACTTTGACTAGAGTTCAAGACGTTTGCTGATGCTGACCCTCTGTTTTTTGGACGCGCCGTCATCATGACAAGAGACTGTCTGTAGCTGTAGAGCGCAGCCAGCTGCTGTCCAATCAGTCCTGGCGAGTCTGAACTACTTGAATGTCTCGGCAAATTAATCCGAAGACGAAGAAAAAGCACCGCCGCCATCAGTCTGTAACCCCGTTTTCTTCTTATAAGCTGCTACAGTTTCTCTTTGTGTACAGGTGTACAAACGTCTGAGCGAACTTTATCTGTAGCTAAGTTCATAAACGATATTCAGAAATCTTATAACCCTTCAGAGGTTCACAGGAAAACAAAACTGTTGCACACCTGGTACCACACTCATACCTGTCCCCCGTAAACAATGACAGGTAGGAACTATTAACTCTTAGACGAGAAGAAACTTAAAGACGACACATGTAAATGTATAATTAAAATATTAGTTAAAATGCTGTAGATGATAATGAAATAATTATCATAAAACACCATTTATAATAGAAAACTCCACAATAATGTTGTGAAATTATTAGACTGAATATATCTCAGTAAACTACACAGTTTAATAAGGAACACACAATCAGTAAAGTAACTTACTACAAATAACCTAACATCAGGTCAGGTATTAACTTGATCCAAAGTGACCGACAGGTAATTTACCTGCCCTGAAGGCATCACCTGCGACATGAACTGTACAGGTGCTGACTTTAATTACAGGTGGGCTTTTAAAGAGTTAAACAGAGATCGGATGGTTATAATTTCCAGCACAGAGCAGGTAAAATACTGTAAGACTATAAGACCAAACACACGACAGGAAGTGACGTCATGTTTATTACATGTTATGACTGTTTGCGACGCCGCTGGTCGTTTCACGTGTTGATTTGTTGTGGTGTTGTGTCGTGAAGTGTTGCGTGCGCACTGTGCACGTCTGCTGCAGTGTAGTACATCCTGTTTGATTTTCAAATGTAATCCTGCTAAGTAATCCCTGTTTTTATCAAATATACGGTAATCTGATTACATTTTTTTCTGTACTGTAACGGATTACAGTTACCTTTTTTGTATCCTAATTACGTAACGCCATTACACGTAATCCATTACTCCCCAAGCCTGGAGCTTATTCATAGGAGATAAAGATAATTTTAGAATTCAGATTTAATGAATCCAGGTTTAACTAATCCAGGCTATCACAATGTTACCATGACAATTATTTTCACCACCAGAACTACTAAACAAATCCAGATTTAACTAATCCAGATTAGTTAAAGTTTATCTAATCCAGGTTTAAGAAATCCAGGTTAAACTAGTCTAGGTCTAACTAAACCAGGCTAACAGGCTGATGATGATTCAATCTCTGTCGTCATGGTAACATCATTAATATACTGCTGTCAGAAAGACCTCACCTGTCTCGAGGCTGAGGGGTGGAGCCGGGGGTGGAGCATTCTGATTGGTCAGAACCACTGAAGAAGGGGGCGGTGGAGGAGGAGGTGGAGGAGGCGGAGCCACCATCTGTCCTGACGAATCAGGCAGAGGAGGCGGTGGTGGCAGGGTTGAGGTGTTAGTGACCTCACCATCCTGGCCTGGCATTTCATTCACTGTAGGAGGAGGAGGCGGGGCATCGTCCAGCAGCGTGGTGATGATGTCACACTCAGGCGGGGCCTGGCAGATGGTTGGGATGGTGGGTGGAGCAACAGGTTTCCCAAAACTAGAGCTGAAAGAGATGTAATCTATAGATATATAAAAGTGATCAAATTCAACTTTCTCAGGACTGTCTGAGTACAAACATGGCTGAAAGGATTTCTCTTTAAATACAATTTATATATTAATTATTGATCTAATTCATTCCTGTGATTTTTGACATCACTGAAATTTGATTTAAATGGACCTGAAACTTCATGATAAATGATCTTCAATTTCCATCTTGAGTTCAAAAAGAAGGGGGAAGAAATATTTTTGAGACAATATTAATTATATATAAAACATACATGAAGTGATTTTTGAATATGAAAACATAAAAGGTGGATGTGCTTTTTAAGCCCTACTTATTGACTTGCAGACCTCCTTTCCTCAGGCGATGTGTAGATTTAGTTGGTTTGGACTTTGAACGTGGCCACAGTTTAACAGATTTCAGTGGTTTGGACTCTATCACTCTCCATACTTTATTATTCTTTGTGTCATTATTCTGTCCTGAGTACCGTCTGCAGGTATTCAGCCCCGACAACCTTCACCAGTAACTGTATGTAGCCTGAGAGGCAAAATCCAGGGCATTAAAAAACAAACTCAAGGTTATCACCTGCCGACAGGGGGCGCCACCGGGCACTGCACGGGCTCTGGAGGCTTGTTGGACCTGGAACACACACACACACGTACACACACACACATGTACACACACACATGTACACACACACACACACACACACACACACACACACAGTAAAATGTGAGATGTTTGGTGTGAAACAGGAAGTTTGTCACTTATAGAAACTGAGTAGAATCAAAGTGAACCTGATGGAGGGTCCATGTTTACGGATCGTTCCTGTTCGCTCCGACTGTTTCCCAGAGACCTGGGGGGGGGGGGGGGGGGGGGGGGCAGAGAGACATGAGTGAGTGTGTGTGTGTGTGTGTGTGTGTGTGTGTGTGTGTGTGT
>NC_139335.1:267500-290000 GCF_056507025.1 Lutjanus erythropterus | reverse complement strand
GAAGAAGAAGAAGAAGAAGAAGAAGAAGAAGAAGAAGAAGAAGAAGAAGAAGAAGAAGAAGTGATGAGATCGGAACAGAAAAAACAGCTAAACTCACCAGAAGCTGCAGAGAAGAAAAAATGAATAGAACTGCAGGAAAAGTTCAAGTTTGAACCAGTTGAAGCTCTGATGGTCCACCTGTCTGTCCTCCTGCCTGTCTCTCTGTCTGTCCTCCTGTCTGTCTCTCTGTCTGTCCTCCTGTCTGTCTCTCTTCCTGTCTCTCTGTCTGTCCTCCTGTCTGTCCTCCTGTCTGTCCTCCTGTCTGTCTGTCTCACTTCTGATTCTCGTCAAACATCAACCTGCAGTTTAAGTTTTTTTTTTCTCTCCAGCGAACTGAACCCAAAGATCCTCTCTGCATATTAAGAGGTCTCACTCCTCAGAAATACTGAAACCGTTTCCTGGACTCAAACAACAGCTTATAAACAGCCGTGATGCGTCTTTAACTGATTACATAACGACCACTGAGGTTGGCTACACTGACAAACAATAATAAAACCTATACAGCATTTTAAAACTCCATCAAGGATTCCCTGTAAGGACCTTTGGTATTTCTTAAAAGACTGAAAGACCACTCAGGACATATTTCAATGAATCCTGGAATCTTCCAAGGGCTTGTATCCTTCAAGGAACCAGCAGAGTCCTCAGAAAAGTCCTGAAAACTCTTCTTTGGAAAGGCCATTTCAAGGACTCCTGTGAGCCTTTCAAAGACCACTGAGTCCTTGAAGAACATTGGAAATCCACACAAGCATCCTGGAAACGTTCAAGGACCTCTGGAATCTGAAATATCTAAACCTATTATACAGAGTTCTGGAATGGTTTGGAGATATATAAGATTCCACAGGTCACTGATCCTTGAGTCCTTCAGAGGACAAAAGGATGCTATTATACGTTTCAAGGACCCCTTCATGTATCAGTGGAGGCCTCTAGAGGAGCCTGGAAGTCCTTGAATGACCCCTGAAACCTCTCAATGGACTCCAGGACCTCAGTAGGACCGAAACAGGCTGTGAACAGGACTGTGAGGAGTTTTAGTCTCTATAAATAAGATCAGAGTGAGACTTCCTGTCTGTGTTTGCTCATCTGTGTGTGAACCTGCTCAGCTCAAACCACTTCCTGTTTCACATCTGAACCCAGAGTCACTCTGAAAACTGAACAGACACCTGACATCTGAACTCAAACATCTCAACTTTCTGCTCCTCACATTTTATAAACAGACTCGTTTCTTTAGTTTGAATGACTCTGAGGTGAATTATTGATTATTGATTGTTGTTATTTTGCATCATTGTGCGGCGCCTTCAAACATCAAGACTGATTTCAACCTGATTTAAAAAATGTTAAAGACGTAATGAGACAAAAACGACGACTATTTATAGATTTTATGTGGATTTTTCTTGTCACTAACAGGTGACTCCTGTCACATGACTTATCAATAAACTACTGACGGAGACTCGGGGGCGGAGCCATTTATACTTCCTGATTTTAGAAGAAAATCTACAGAAAAGTCAGAAAGTTGACATTCAGAAAATTTTATTGTTGACTTCAGAAACAATTTGACAAAACAAAGAGAACAAACATCTGTTACTGATAAAATTATTGATGACCAATAAACAGACATGAAACCTGCTGCTGAATCAGAGGGACAGAACCCAAATCTCTTTAAACCTGCTGATCAAACTGATCGATCAGTAAAATTCTGTCACTGCTGAGCTGAAACAAACACATTAAAAACAATTTTCAACATCTGAGAAAAGGTTTATCACATAGTTCCTCTGCTGAAGATACAAAGGTTTCATTAAAGTCACAGCTAAAAAAAGTTCAAACGTGCTCCTCGTTGTCCGGGGCAACCAGACATCACTGGTTGCTCGGGGCGACAGGGTTCCAGGGTTGTCTCCGTGGAGCTCCGTCTCTGTCTTTCTTCTCCAGGGGCTTCAGGTGACATGACAGGACCAAGTCTCTGACAGACAGACACACACAGGTAAGACAGGGCCTGGAACTCAGTCAAGGAGTCTTCTCAAATATCCTGGAATTCATCCAGTGTCTTTAAAGATGACCAGGACTCTTCTAAAGTGTTGTGGAAATCATTCAAGGACCCCTGCAACATCCTAAACAGTCCAAGGATTCTTATAGGGTATCCTGGAATTCATTTAAGTATCCCTGGAATGTTTTCAAGGATCCAAGAAACCTTTTGAAGCATTCTGTGAACCTTTCAAGGTCCCCTTGAATGTATTGAAAAAGTCAATTTAGTCTGTAAGGTGTTCTGGAACTCTATACTGTCTGTTCTGAAAGTGTCCTATCTATCTAATCGTCTAAAACATCCTGGAGACCCTTCAAGGAGTCCTGGAATGCCCTCTAGGTGATGACATATGAAAAGTGTGAGATAACCCCTGACCTGCTTCAAGCGTCCTGGAAGTGTTTCTAGGACCCTTGATAAGACCCCTGATCTGTTTCAAGCCTCCTGGAAAAATTTCCAGGACCCTTGATTAATCCTCTGGCCTGTTTGAAGCTTCCTGGAGGTGTTTCCAGGACCCTGGAGTTACCTGAACTGGCTGTAGGATGACACTCTCTGGCTGATGGCTCTCAGCTTCGCCTCGTTCTCTCTCTCGTATCGCTGCTCTGACTCGATTGCCCCTTGCAGCTCTCTCTCCAATGCGGAGAAGTCGATGACATCACGCTGTGACCTCGCCATCACCTGATGAAGGTACAGTTAAAACTTAATTGGCTCAGACTTTAATAATTCATCTTCTAATGTTTTAAAGGACCATTGGAATGTACTGAAGGACCACATGCAACTTCTACAGTGTCCTGGAAATCATTCAAGGGCCCGTGCAATGTCTTCAAAGACTCCAGGACTTTACTAAAATATCCTGGAATTCATAAATCATAAAATATCCTGGAATGTTATCAAATATGACAGATTCTTGGAGGTCCTTCAAGGATTCCCTTTAAGCACCTCTGAGCACTGAGGCTTCGTTTCAAGGAGCCTTTGAATCTTTCAAGGACCCCTGACATGGACATATAAAACAGGTCCTGGAAAGCAGTCAAGGATCCCTGGGAAAAATATATATGTTAATATTACTAAATAAGTAAATAAGACTATAATATTACTTGATAAATAATAATTAACAAAATGTTCATATTATTAAATCAGTAAGTAGTGCTCTAAAAGTATTGGATAAATACAAAATATTTTAAAAATCACCAAAGAAGTAAAATTATACTATAATATTACTAGGAAAATAAATTATATTATATTACCTGATAGATAAATAAATAAATAAATAAATAAATAAATAAATAAATAAATAAATAGACAGACAGGTAGATAATATTTTAGTATTGTATAATATTATCATACTGGCTTACTGAAAACAAAAAGCATAACTTAATTAGTGAAATTTAATGTAATTTTAGTACCCAGGACTGGGGTCAGTTGCAACATCTGACTTCTTCCATTCAAATACATATTATGAACAATATGTCACCTGTAATTATCATTGAATGGAATGGGTAATTAGCAGACAGGCTTACTGTCAACATATAAAGATCTGGTGAGTCATGTCCTGATCTCCTCTGAGGAACTGAGGCAAATGTTAAAAAGTTACAACCGTCCCCACTCCCCCCTACTTCTACTCCAGGTAAACACTGTAACTTTTACTGCACTACTTTTATTGAAGTACTTCTCCCTCCGCTGCCGATTTAAAACATGAACAAACGTGTTGTCATTGAACGCAGCTCAGCGGCTAACAGCTGGCCTTCATTAAGCTAACATGCTAACAGTAACAGACGTATTGATTAGCATTAGCAGTGAATGAACAGACCGCCTGCTGGTTTCTGTCAGAGCGTCGTGTCATTGAACACAGCTCTGCGGCTAACGTTAGCTCCCAGGCTAACCTCACAGAGCTAAAGCTGCTGTTGTTGAACGTTAGCTCCCAGGCTAACAGCAGCTAGCTAACAGGCAGGTGAAACATCTCACCTGCAGCAGCTTCTCTTCCTCGTGACCCCACTCTCTCCGTGTTCAGGAGTCTTTTCTCCTTTTGCTTCACAAACAACAAACCGTCTCCATGACGACGCGCTGCGGTCTGGACTGTGTCAAACCCTCGCGAGATTTGTGCACCTTGTTTCGTCATTGTTGTCGTTGTAAAAACTGCTGATGTTTTATGATACGAGCGTCGCACTGGAGGAGCTGCAGCGACAGAAACACCTGGTCAGAGTCACACACACGTCATACTTTGACTTACATCGATAACTCTCGCGAGAGTTTTCCTTCCTGACACGGCCACGGGCTGCCGGACTGCGCCTGCGCCGTGCGCTGATCCACAGCGCCTTTTCAGTATTCAGGTAGTGATTTATTCTGACAGTTCAGGAGGCTTAAAAGTAATTTATCATGAGTATTTCCGTTTATGTTACTTTACTTTATTACACTATATATACTTGACAGCTTTAGTAACTTTACAGTTTAAAATATACATTAAATGTTGTATGATTACAGATTAAACTACCCACCAAAATAAAGTTATTATTATTCTACATCATGAATACTTTGAATTAGTATATTAAACTTAATGCTTTCATGTAATAATAATAATAATAATAATAATAATAATAATAATAATAATAATAATATTAATAATAATAATAATAATGATGATGATGATAATAATAAAAATAATAAATCAGCTCAGTATGCATCATTCCTTTCACTTCTTTCTGTGCTACATCACAGCTTCAAAGACTGACAGGTGAGATAAAAGTGAGATTTGGTCACGTGACCTCAGGTGGAATCAGGATGTTTTTCCAGAGAGGGGAGAGTGGGCGGAGCCTGGAGGTGATCCAGGTACATGAAGACTAAATTAAAGTGCAGATCAGATTAGGAGACGAGGCGACGAACAGGACGGCTGAGAGTCGGTGAGTGAAGGAAACTGAAACATGTTTTAATCTGTAATCATAGAAAGTAAATGATTTCAGTTTGATTGGATGATTTCTGCAGTAACTCGAGGATTTAACTGTTGGAGATGAAGAGTTAAGTTAAGAGCTCTGTTATCTGATCCAGGATTAAAACTCACATTTGTACTTTACAGCACTGTAAAAACTGACCAGTTGATTCCACTGGTGAAAAAGGTGAGTAAACTTAACTCTTAGTTTTACTTTGAGCCTGAAACACAGAGTTTATATTTTATCCTGATCTACTGTGAATTGAATGATCCGTATGTTGTGTTTAGTTTCAGCAGAGAACCTTCAGTCCTTCAGTCTCTGTTGGATGAAATATTTCCTGGTGTGTCGACGTTCAGACAGAACCGACCTGTTCCTCATCTCCTCTGATTATCACAAACTGAAACATGAAAGAAAAAATGTTTTTCTCTCTCAGACATTCAATCGAAAAGTTGATACGTTCCCAAAGAAACAACTGACATACGATCTTAGAAACAACAGTTCCACAAAGGTTCTTCCTGAAGAACCCTTTTTTGAAGAAAGTTTGTTAAAGGTTTGTTTTAAGACTGAAGGATCCTTTAAGAACCCTTCTCATAGAACCACGTTTGAAAAAAACTGAAAATATGAAATGAAATCCATCTTAAATAAGTTGTTTCTGATTGAGATTTTTCTTTCTGATTAGCTAAAGTTTCAGAACACAGAGAAACTGATCAAAGAATAATGGGACTGTCGTTCCACGTTCTCTACACTGTAAGAACAACACAGTTAAGACAACTTCAAATTTCTGCCATAGATTTTTTAGTTCTGGGCTCAAATGAAACTTTTCAGTTTTAGACTAAACTTTAAAAAGTTTTGCTGACCTGTAATCTTTAGTTGAGATCATTTACTTTTCTTCTTTAGATAAACTTTAAGTTTTAGAAACTAAAAAAAAAAAAAAGTGAACTGGTCACAGTGCCTGAAAAATTAAATAGTTTTAAATGATAAATGATGTTAAATTTACTGTCACTTTACTCAGTTTTTTTTTAAGTACATTGTTTTGTGGTTCTAAAATTCAAAGCTTTAAGTTTATCTAAACAAGAAAAATATATTATTTTAACAAAACATAAGTAGTTCATAAAAGTTTTTCAGAACCTAAGAATTTGAATTCAAAACTCAAAAATCTATTGCAGCCTTGAAACTTGAAACGTTTTCATTTTTCCAGTGTGTCTTCCTTCCATTCTCTCACTTTTATTCTATGTTCTGTTCTTTCCACGTTCTTCATTTAAATCCGTGTAAAAACCTTTCAAACGGTGTGAGAATGAACTAGTTTCATTTGGCAATATTAATTAATTAATTAAGAAGTTGCAGGTTATCACAGCTTGAATGAAGTTAAAATTATCATTAAAACAAGTTGAGACACTGGAAAAATGAAAAAGTTGAGAAAATTCACATTTTCAAGGCAACTCTAGTTCAACAGATTTGACTTTTAAAAAAGTTTTACCAACTAATAATGTTTTGTTGAGATAATGTTTAATTTATTTTTTTAAGCATAAAACATAAGTCAGGATCAGGGTTCACTGACAACTATTTTCAAAATATGATTTATTTGTGTGGTTTCTAAAACTCCCAAGATTCAGTTTTATCTAAAGAGGAAACTAAAGATTATAGGTCGGTAAAACTGTTTATTTTAAAACTCTTTGATTCAACAAAATAACGATGCTGACATGTTTCGGGCCTAAAATTTGTCTCAGATAACGAGTGAAAAGAAATCTTACCGCGTCACTGACCTTAACTTTTGATTCCTGGCCTCAGTTTTGTATGAAAGGTTTTGTCTTTGCGTTCTGTCTGTCTCAGGACTGATGGAAATTTGTGGGGTTTTTGACATTCGCATGGATCAATTCAAGATGGCTGCCGTACGAATATTATTTGACCTCAGCGACCTCGACTAGCCTCCATCAGGGTCGTAAAAAAGAAGCTTCCAGCCTGTTTCTCCTGTCGATGACCCACCGTCCTCGTGTTTGTCCCTCTGAACTGTCTGTCTCAGTGTTGGACAGGACGCCGTGATGGACACAGTCAAAGAGGTTCTCCTGAAAGAGCTGAAGAAGCTGAAGGCTGAAGAGTTCGAAGACTTCAAGTACTACCTGCAGGAGTACGGCTCCAAAGTCCAGAAGGCCCTGAGTAAAGATGGAGGTAAGCTGGAGATCTCACCATGTGACCTGGAGAACGCCAACAGACGCCAAACGGTGGACCTGATCGTCCAGACGTACAGCCACCAGCCGCTGCAGGTCACCAAGGACGTGTTGGAGAAGGTCGGCAGACACGACGTGATGGAGAGTCTGTCACAGCACCAAACTACTGCAGGTACAAGTACAAATACTCAGAGTACAAATACTTTAATGTTGTTTCTTGATGTTCTTTTATCCTGTTATGTGTCTTTACGTTGTTTTTGTCTTGTTACATCTTTTTTTTGTTGTTCTTCTCTCGTCCCGTCTGTCCTGTGTGACGTCCTCTGATGGATCCACCAATCGTCTTTTCTATGTTAGAAAATGTGAGGAGGAGAAAATTCAGATATTTGTGTTCAGAAAAATAAATTAAGTAAAGTACAGATACCCGAAAACTCTACTGAAGTACTGTAACTAAGTATTTGTTCTCTGTGAAATGTCCTCTAACGTCCTGTCCTCTTGTCCCTCCTCAGGTCCCCTCCAGTTTAACGATGGTAAGACTTCAGTGACACTTTAAAAATGATCCCAGAATATCTGAAAACATGGTTTAAACCTTATTTCTCTGTTTTTCTTCCTTTTAGTGAACATGCGTTGATGGTGTTGCCATGGTAACCACATCACCACACACCGGTGTGGAGGACAAACATCTGCAGACGTCATAACTCACACCTCTTTTTGTTCTCGTTTGTTTTTTTACTGCTTCTATTTTTCTGCATGAAGTTTTCAGACGTCTAAAGATTTGAAAACTTTATTTACAACAGTAGTGAACAGAGGTAGAACCTGGTCCACAACCAGTGGACCAGGTTCTACCTCTGTTCACTAGTGTTGAACAGAGGTAGAACAAGTGCAGAAATAACATCTGTGCAGGGTTTGGATTGTGTTCTTTAGTCTGGATCACAGCTTCTTCTTTGTTTCTTTGTTCCCTGTGTAAGAACATCTTAGAACATCTTAGAACATCTGATCTTCTTAGTCAGTGACACTGAAAACATTTCACTGATATTTGATGGATTTGATGTTCAGTATCTGCTGTTACCATGGTCACACATTCATGAGAAACTGTTTCAAAATGACCATTTCTCCAGGTTTCTGCTCAGAGACACTTAAATGTGAACTTTTTAAAACTTATATTCAGTTAACAGGTAGAGTCTTACAGGAGTTTTCCTTTTTTTAAAATCACATGTAAAGATTTCAGCCCTTTTCTTCCCATCTATATCTCCTTCAACTTGTTCTCAGACGTCGTATTTGCAATATTTCCTTTCAGAGGTTGGAAGAAACAAAATACAAATACTACATTACTGCAGAGTTTTCAGGTATCTGTACTTTACTTGAGCACTTATTTTTCTGATGACTTGAGTTTTACTCCATACATATGAACACAAATATCTGTACTTTGTAGTAACAAAACAAGAAAATTATGTAAAAGATGCAACAGAATGAAAGTTAAAGAACAAAAACAATAGAAAAGACAGAGGATGAAACAGGAAGTCTGGACCTTTGACCTGAGTAAAGAATGTGTGAACTGATCCCACCTGTGTTTATTTCTAACTAATGGAGCTTCAGCTGTTATGATTTCAATATCGGTGTGAATTCATCAGGTAATAAACTGGATTTATACAAGTTTTGAACTTTGAGTTTTTTGACTGTAGATGCATAAAGAGACAGATGAGACGTGACCAGCTGCTCTCAGTTTGTATGAATAACTCAGAGAGGAGTTTTATTTTTATTAAAGGTCAGTAAAATACCCTCTTATGTACAGAGTTGAAGCTGTTAATCTTCCATCTTTGTTCTATATCTGTAATACATATAAAATCAATACTATAAAAACGTACAGCATTGTACAGATGATCGTTACAGCAGGACAACAACAACAACAACAACAACAACAACAACAACAACGTTCCTGTAAAATTCATTCCTTTAAAAAAACATTTAACATTTCTGTAAATCCTCTCGTTTTCTGTCCTTAATAATCGGTGGAGTCCCGCGGGGAAACGTCCCGCGGGGAAACGTCCCGCGGTGGAAACGTCCCGCGGTGGAAACGTCCCGCGGGGAAACGTCCCGCGGTGGAAACGTCCCGCGGTGGAAACGTCCCGCGGTGGAAACGTCCTGGGTCCTCTGAACTTTCTATTAAACCTCATCTACTTTAAACCGTCTCTGTTCTGAAGCTTAGCACAAAACATTTTGATCATTTCTCAAACCTCTGAGCTGAATTCTGATGTCATATCCTGTGACGACACTCAAAAACAAAACTAGTTATCCAGTGTTTAATACAACGAAGGTCTTGTTCTTTTCAAACTTGAATAGAACGTATACTTGGTAAATTACTTTTCTGTGCAAATTTTCCAGTGTCAGGATTGGAATGTCATACTGGGTGATACTGGGAACAGAACAGCTGTTACTGGGAGTCCAGTCAGTGAACACAGACATAAATAAGAAGGTCTTTATAGATCGACACTGTGAGACTCGTCGGAACAACCTGACCAGTTTGGGACGATTTCAAACCTTTCAAACCAGTTTCATAATGAGCCAAAAACCAGACAGGACCAGTAATACTGACTGTTTACCACTAGGGGCCACTCCTGAGTGGAACATAAACAGAACCCATGAATCCTGTGAGTACACCAACAACTTCCTGTAAATCTTTCACAATAAAACACTTGTTAATAGTGAATTTCTTCCACTATAAACACCACAGGACTTTTATTTTGAAACAGAAAAAGGTTAAGTTTGTCTAACACAGTTAAGGTTCCACTTGAAACCCATTCAGAGGGTTCTACTAAGAACCCAACAGAAAGGGTTATACCAACAACTATCCATGAAAGGTTTCACTCAAGACAGAGAACCCTTCTATGGTGTAATGGTTCTAGAACACAACCCAAGAACCATTTATATTAGGGTACAAAGAACCCTTCTTAAACCCTTGATGAAATAGTTCTTCAAGGATGTCAACAATCCTTGAAGAACTTTCTTCCAAAAAGAATTTGTTGTTGTTTTTTAAGATGATTTTTAGGCCTTTGCCTTTATTTTGATAGGGACAGCTGAGGATATGACAGGAAGGGGACAGAGAGAGGCGGAATGACGTGCAGCAAATGGGCCCCAGGCGGGAATCGAACCAGCGACCGCTGCAGAGAACCAACAGCCTCAGTACCTGGGGTTAACGCTCTACCAACTGAGCTACGGGAGCAGCCCCAAGAAGGGTTTTTAATGGAACCCTTAGTTTTACAAAGAACCCTTGATGAACCACGAGGGTTCATTCCAAGGGTTCTTTCCAAAAGAGTTTCTAGTGAAGGGCTAATGTTCTACCCAGAGCCTTTTGGTTCTGAAGAACCATTTTAGAAGAAAGAGACCTCCTTGAAGAATTCTTTTGTTGAGTTTTTTTTTTTTCCACCATAATATAAAACGATTGTCTGTAGAACCCCATGACTGTGTTCTAGAGTAAAACATTGGAATATTAAAAAATTTCTCTATAGAACCCTGTTGGTGGGCTCTAGAAAGAACTTTTGCAATGTAAAAAGGCTCTGGGTAGAACCCCCTTGGTGAGTTCTTGTTAGAGCGAGAGGGGTTCCACCCAGAGAGGGTTCTGGGTGGAACCATTACAACATAGAGTGGTTCTCTTTAGAATCTCTCATAGGGGGTTCTTGGTGAAACCTATGATAGATAGCCTTTTTATGCTGAGTTCTGGGCAGAACCCTCTGAAAAGGTTCAAAGTTGAACCTTTATAAAAGGACTGGTGGAACTGGAACCCGACCCAACTCAAAAGTTTTTACATTTTCAGAGTATTTGGAGATCTTTGTTTGTTCTTGAGCTCGTTCTGTTGAATTCTTCAGCATGTCTTTGTCTGAATGTGAACAATCTGTCACGTGTGAGTAAAAAATGATTTGTGTTCTCCAGCAGAGTTTGAGTTAATCAAAATCATGTTTCCACAGGCTGTTCTGGTTCAGGATGAGTGAGAACTAAATGTTCCTGTTGTTGAAGGATTTCGGTTCAGAGGAGGTTTGTCTTGGGGATGAGTTCTGTTCATTAGTTCCTGGGAGAACTCTGGACACCTGAATATCTGGAACTCTCACATAAGAACAGAAAAACAGAATCTCTGTTGATGGATGGTCACAGAGGTCTACACTTCTTAAGGTTCTAGACATATTTATGTGTTTTAGAGGTTCTAGTCAAGCAGGACACTGTTTGAAAATTGTTGGTATGTTGTATTGTTCCAGGTCATCACGTCTCTAAATGCAAAAATTTCTCATCTCAGAATCCGTCCAAGGTTTTAGGTGGTTCCACGTTTAGGTTATTTAAGGCTTGGTGTTCTACAAGGTTCCTACATGATCTGGAACCTCAAAGTCAGATGTTGGGTTTATGGTTTTATTTTGGTGAAAAGCAGGTGCAAGTTTTGTTTGGTCTGGTGCTTTGAAAGCAAAGTGAAGTTTCTGGTTTCAGAAACAGTCCAGGGTTATTAAAAAAAATAAAAAGCCCCTAAAAGACGACTGGAAGTCGCTGGAACTGTTCTGTCTGTGATAAGTTCGGTGCTCAGTAAGTTTCATTTGGTCTGTTATCCTGAAAAAGCAGTGAAGCTGCGCATTTAAGTTTCAGCATCAGTCCAGGGTTCAATACAGTTCCACCCAAGTTCTACCTGGATCATTTAGAGTTGGAGAAGGGTGTTGTTTAGAGCCTTTAATGACCAAACATGGTAAAAACAATAAGAGCACATGAGTTCGGGTCCAGAGATCTACAAGGTTCCGGGGGATTCTAGAACTTGCTGGAACAAGTTTAAAGTTTCACAATCAGTCCGAGGTTCTACATGGTTCCACTTGACTTCTAGAAGGTTAATTTTGGTGACACCTTCAGGTTCCATTTTTAATCCCCTGTGAAGGGATGATGTTTGGTTCTACAGATCTACAATGTTCCAAGAGGATCTGGAATTAGTGTTGGAAGAGTTCTTGCTCAAAGTGAGATATTTTGTGTTTTTTAAAGTGCCGAGAAAATTTGTTCATTTGGTTTGTTGCCTTGAAAAAAGTTGCAAATAGGTGTTCTGGGTGGTTCCACTCAAGTTCTACTTGGGTTATTTAAGGCACAGTGGTTGAAAAGAGGCATCTTGTATTCATTAGATTTCAAGTTCACACCCTGGTGAACTTGGAGGTGATGTTTGTTTAAGGAGGTTCTTAAGAAGGTTTTTGGCAAGTCTCCTGGCTGCTTCCAGGAGATCCTTGAGGAGGTTCCCCCTACCTCTGGGAGAAGATGTTGTGGAACTCATTGAGCATGAGTTCCACTATCTGGCTCTGGAACACCATGTGGATCGTCATATTGGCTGACTCAGTCTGGGGGCGGAGCAACGTGGGGCCGAACACGATGGCGACACTCTGAACTGACATCCTGTTGGAGTCTTTGTGCTCGACGACCCTGCAGAGAGAAAATCTGAATTATCAGCTGTTTTCTTTCACATGACATCACAACAAACTACAGCATTAACCAACACAGTTCTACGAGAATAAAGTGTTTTCAGTACACATGTTTATTACCATCCATTACACTGTTATAACCATGTTGTTTTTTGTTCATCAGTATAAAAGCAGCTGTCACCTGCACAGGTGTTTGAACAGCAGCTCCATGGTGTTGTGGTTGGGCAGAGGCAGAGAACGGACCAAGTCCGTCATGTAGGAGACTCTCAGGGTGTAGTCAGGAACCTCTGCATGGAACAAACACACACAGAACTGATTTAGTCAGGAACCTCTGCATGGAACAAACACACACAGAACTGATTTAGTCAGGAACCTCTGCATGGAACAAACACACACAGAACTGTTTTAGTCAGGAACCTCTGCATGGAACAAACACACACAGAACTGATTTAGTCAGGAACCTCTGCATGGATCAGAGAACTGAGTTAAACACTGACAGGTTCTTTCACCAAACAACACTTCTGCAGACAAACAGCTGTTTTAAGTTCATAACAACTACACACTCTTAGAAATAAGGGTTCCAAAAAGGTTCTTTCTTAAGAGGCTGAGATTCTACCCAGCATCATTTGCTTCTGAAGATGAGTTCACCAAAAGTTGTAAGACTGATTGTTCTATTAAGAACCCCTTTCATTTAAAAAAAAAAAAAAAACCTTCTGAAATGAAGAGTTCTTTAAGGATTGTTGAAATCTTTAAAGAACTTTTTCTTCAACGGTTCTTTGTACCATAATAGAAAAAGGTTCTCTGTAGAACACCCTGGGTGGATTCTTGTTAGCACCAACAAGGTGGAAAGGTTCTTGATAGAACCCCCAGAGCTGAGCCCTTTTCCATCAATTGAGCTCTGTCTCTTGAACCAGTTCTGTTAAAGATGCTTGGAACCTTGGTGCTGTTAAGTCAGCCAGGCCATGTTTCCACCAGTTCTGAGAGGAACCACTGTAACCAATGATGTCATCAACAGAGGGTGCTGCAGAATACAGAACAACCTGTAGAACATGACACCCCCACTTTGGTTCCCAAGGAAAACTGATATTTTTTGGTTTCATCTGGGAACCAACTTTTTATTATTACTAATCAGGTGCTTGAACCAGAACATGGCTGGTTCCATGTTGGTGGGAAAGACATAACAGGGGGGTCTGGGTGGAACCATCACAGCATAGAAAGGTATTCTGTAGAACCTCTCATAGGGGGTTTTGAGGAAAAGAATATTTTTCATAAACAGTTGTATGTAGCAGTTTATGTTGAGTTCTAGGTAGAACCCTCTGAAAGGATTCTAAGTGGAAACCTTATAAAAGGTTCTACAAGGAGCCAAAAGGGTTCCGCAATACAGACAAGCTTTTAGTTAGTTTCTAAGAATGCAGGCCAATGATCTGTGGATAGTCCTGGTTCACAGGGTGGTTCCTTGTGATTCTCAGATGGTGGTTCCTTGTGTTCTTGTTCCAAGAAGTCTTTTCAGACTTGAATGAAAATAGAGAACTGATGAAGGGTATTTCAGCTGTGAGTCTTTTCATGTGATTGTCACCAAAATATGTTGTTCCATGTTTATGCTGTGGAACGTGTTTGATTGGAACACGGTTTTAATGGCTGTGGTTTCCGTGTGTGTGTCTCGTGTTGTGTGTTGGACATGAGGTGTGTGTTCCGTGTGTGTGTCTCGTGTTGTGTGTTGGACATGAGGTGTGTGTTCCGTGTGTGACGCAGGGTTTTTGTACTGACGGATGGCAGCAATGAACTTTTCGAAGCAGCTGAAGGGGAACAGCGGCTCAGGAAGCTCCCGCAGGAACAGTTTGAGGGCTCCGGTGACGACGTGGATCTCCTCCCACTGACCGTCCTCCAGGTCCAACTGCTCCTCTGCAGGGACGACGGAGACACAACAAAGAAGAAGACATCGTCTGCATATGATGACATTTTAGAGAAAGTTGCACTTTACAGGTTTGTCATTTTCTAATAATTAGGTATTATATATTTATATATTTATATATTTATATATTTATATATTTATATATTTATATATTAGGTTGTGTAACTTTGTGAAGGTTGTTGGTCAGAAGTCAAGAGAAAAGACAATGACACCGACAGCTGAGACAAAGGTTTTCATGTCTCACAGACTCTAATCTGACTCTGCTTCTCACAAGAAATGTGTGTTTTTAGCTATTTTGGGTTTTGTTTTTTCTATTTTGCCTCTGAAGAACATGACATCATCATGATCATGACAGACTCTCATTCGATGAATGAATTATGACGAAGAGGCAGCAGGTAAAAAAACAGCATGTAGATCCAGAATATTTCACATCTAACTCAGTGAATTAAAGGTTTATTTGAAGTAAACCAGAGCTGCTGATCGATGGAAGAGTGAAAACATGAACCAAGACAGGTGAGTTTTATTTAGACTTTTCTCTAATGAAGTGAACTCATCACTCACACACACACACACACACACACACACACACACACACACACACACATCTCCCAGCTGAAATATAGTGCCAATATATAATTCACTGTTCGCTGCTTGCTTGGCCTCCTGGGCCACCATGTTCACAGGTTTAGTAGCCCAGCCTCTCCTCTTCCATAAACAAGATGGTGACCGCTGAGGGTTCCACGCTCAACTTTTTGGTCTTTTTGAGAACAACATCCTGGTTCTCACAGTACAATTCACTAAAAATGACAGTGTGAACTCATTTATACACTGAAAACAGGAGGTGAGGGACACAACACACACACACACACACACACACACACACACACACACACACACAGAGACACACACACACACACAGACACAGACACACACACAGAGACACACACACACAGACACACACACACACACACACACACACACACACACAGAGACACACACACACACACACACACAGACACACACACACACACACACACACACACACACACACACAGAGACACACAGACACACACACACACACACACACACACACACACACACACAGACACACACACACACACACACAGAGAGACACACACACACACACACACACACACACACACATACACACACACACACACACACACACGCACACACACACACACACAGACACACACATACACACGCACACACACACACACACACACAGAGACAGTTTGTTACCATGATCAGCTTTGTGTCGTAGTTTCTGGATCACAGCCAGGTTCCCACTCACTCTGTAGATCCCGTCCACATCCAGACCTGAACACACACACACACACACACACACACACACACACACACACACACACACACACACACACACACACACAGTCATCAGTCTGCAGTGTGTTTGTTAGGAGTAAATGTGTGTGTTGTCGTGTGTGTACCTCTCCTCTCCACCGTTCTGATACACTTCTCCACAAACTTGGGGACAGTGGTGTTTTCTCTGTGACACAGTGTGTCCAGGTGACAACCGAAGACGTTATCTGCAAGATTTCACTCAGAACATCACACACTTCATATAAAGAACCACGTCATCATGAGCGCGACACAGGTGAGAATTATTGATTACTGTTATTTTGCATCATTGTGCGCCGCCTTCCAACATCAAGACTGATTTCAACTTGAATGGACGAAACAATAAGACACAGAAAAGACAAACAGACAGGACAGACGGGACAAGACAGGAACAACAAGAAAGATGTAGAAGACACATCTGGACAAAAACAGCATAAAAGACATACATACAAGATGAAAAAGACGTAAAAGATGGAACAAGACTGATGTATGATGATGTAACAAGACGTAGAACGACGAAAACAACATAATGACTAAAAAGAAAAAAGATATAACATGTCAACAACATAAAAAACGTAACAAACCAAAAAGACTTAAAATGTTTAAGTCTTAAAGCGTAAAAATATTAAAAACGTAAGAAGAAGAAAATACAAAAAAGCAGAAAAGATGATGTAACAAGATGAAAAAGATATAAAAAACATAAAAAGATGTAAAAGATGTCATAAGACATAAGATGAAAATGATGTAAACAATATAAGAAGACAAATTGCTGTAAAAGACACAACAGACAGCGAGGAGGAACGATAACGTTTTACTGAACTGTTTTACTTTGAATCAGTACTTTTACTGTTGAGACACGAGTATTTGTACCATGAACAGATTAACTTACTGTCCTGATCACGTCTGAGCAGCTGACTTTAATCAGGCTCTCAGTCCTGTTTGGACTCGGATGAGGACTTATTGTCTCTATTTTGACGACGGTGAGGTTACCATGGAAACAGACATGTGGGTTTACCTCGGATGTAGCCTTTCTCTTTAACGCTCTGCAGCGTCGGCCTGCGCTGGAGGAAACGTCTCAGTTTGGTCCGAACTCGTCTCTGCTCAGAGTCGGCCGTCCCTGACGAGCTCCTGGTCGCTAAGACAGAGAAGGAGAAGAAGAAGAATGTCGGAGGTCTGAGCATGACAGGAAGTACCATGACAGTCTCATTCTAGTGTCACATCATCCCTTCATGTCAATCACATGTACAGCAAATAATATGCACAAAATATGTACGTAGCTACACTAGAACCTACGTGACGGACGTATCAAGATGAATAAGACATCAGTATCTGAGACAGACAGAGACTCTGTGGTGGAGCTTCAGTTGTCTTCAAACAGAAACAGTCAGTAGAAATGTCCTTCAGAGGACGACTGTTTACTTTTATACTCTGAGGACATTTCAGAGCCTGAACTTTTTCACTTTTACTGCAGTAAACAAGTTGAATAAGTACTTCTACTTTTACTTGAGCATCTGTACTTCTACTGCAATAAAGACTGAGAGGACGTCTGTCTCCTCTGATCAAATAAAGTAAACTTTATTTATAAAGCATGTCCTCAAATCTGACCTCAGAGTTTTGATTATTATAACTTTCTACTACACATCATGCTGCGTTCACTGACATACATGTAAATAGGAACTCTGATAACCGTGTGTTTGCATGCAGTAATGTTTCTGTATATGAGACAATCTCAACTCAAGGTCCACTCTCTCACTCATCCTGGAGCTTTTGACAGTCGTCCATGATCTTCATACAGACACTGAGTTTACTCTGAGCATTCAGTCTCCTGATGATGAAGACCATGAGATTTGGTCAGAAAGCAGGTAGACTTTGAGTTGAGATGGTTTCAGATGGTGGACTCACATGTCCTCTTCCTGTCTTTGTCCTCTTTGTCCTCTTCACCTTCGTCGTCGTCCTCTGACAGATGATCCTGTTCCTGAGAGACCAACATGTGTTCTGTTATCATGTTCTCATCAGACCATCGTATCACAGTGTGTGTGTGTGTGTGTGTGTGTGTGTGTGTGTGTGTGTGTGTGTGTGTGTGTGTGTGTGCGTGTGTATGTTACCAGCTGATTGATGGTGTCCTGGATCACTTTGAACCAATCAGTGATGATGCTCTCGGTGTCATACTGCATCAGATACTCACAGCCCTGACGAGTTTTCAGCTGCACCAAAACACAACAGTCACACAGTCAACAACAGTGCAGGGACAGACTGTAACCATGGTAACAGAGACACTGAACCTCTAGAACAGACTGTAACCATGGTAACAGAGATGCCATACCTCTAGAACGTTCTTCTTGGAGGACTTGTCCTTGGAGGCCCAGGCCACTGAGGCTCCTCTCAGCTCGACGGTGTATTCTGGAACAATCTGTGACGTTTTACTCTGAAGAACAGGAAGTCATCATCATCATCATCATCATCATCATCATCATCATCATCATCATCACCATTATTGGTCTCAAAAATAAACACTTGAACATTCAGTCTGTTGAAAAGAGCGAGCTGAAGACAGGGTTCTTCCTCCTACAGTAGCTAGTAGCTAACAGGCTAATGTTAGTGTGCAGGAACATGTTTGTGTTGCTTGGCAACAGTGCAGCTGCAGAAGCATTTGTTTTGGTGGATCGAGATAAATGATAAAACAAACAAATAAATCCTAATCTGTTGTTAATGATTATTGATATCTGTCAGTTTTTCTGTCGTATAAAAACAACATCACACTGAAGACGTGATGTTGGACCAAATGATTATCTGTGATCATCTGCAGCCTCGTGCCTACGACTGAATCACAGCCATACTGATGTTCATTGATCTGATATTGATTTAATATATTTGGAATAAAAGCTGTTAGCAGCCCAGTCAGTGTTCCAGTGTGTTACTGGTTCTCACAGCGTTCCCAGTAGGAGCAGATTTGGGGTCTCTGTGGAAGGTGAGGATCCCACCGTGGAGGACGGTCCAGGACTGACTCCAGTTCTTCCTGTCAACAACAAACAAACAAACAAACACAAATGAACACAAACAAACTGAAAGACAAACTGAATAAAGTGACAGAAAAAGAACAATGAAAACTGCAGAAATAAAAATAAAATGATTCTTCTTCATCAAAACTCCAGGAGAAACATCTACACTCTGACCTGATCTTTTTGCCGTTATCGGCTACTTTGGTCTTGTTGATGATTCCTGCTTTCTCCAGCAGATGGCACTGTAGAGACAGACAGACAGACAGACAGGCAGACAGACAGGCAGACAGACAGACAGGCAGACAGACAGACAGACAGACAGACAGGCAGACAGGCAGACAGACAGACAGACAGACAGACAGGTGAGTCCCTACTCAAGTTTCTTTGAACCTGCAGGGCCACTTTGAAATGTGACTCCTGTTTAAACATGGGAGTGGTGTGTGTGTGTGTGTGTGTGTGTGTGTGTGTGTGTGTGTGTGTGTGTGTGTGTGTGTGTGTGTGTGTGTGTCTGTGTGTGTGTGTTTTTTTACAGCTTCAGCCTTGTTTTATTCAGTCTTGCAAACGTCTGACTTTGTTCTAAAAAACACACACTTTTCCTAAACCGTCCTGAATGAAGCAGAAGTTTCTCATGAAGAAACTCTGGATCTTCCTCAGTGACGTTCTCATAATGTTCCTCACAGGTTTCTATCCACTAACCCTCCCACAGCATTCTAAGAATGTTTCACAAACGTACAGAACGTTCCACGACTGTAACCTTTACATTAACTTTATAGAACGCTGTAACATTCTGGGAACGTAACCACGACAAAACTCCCACAAAAGGAAATGTTAAACTAACATTCAACTAACCTTCCCAGAACATTCTGCACACACATCACTAATGTTGTTTTCAAGCAGGAAAACATCTCGGGAACGTTACAGGGAAACGTCAAAGTTTCCTGGAACGTTCAACCATCCTTCTCAGAACATTTTGGAAACAAAACAAAAACATTGGTTTTACATCAGGAACAACTTTTTTTTAACATCCAGAGAACAAAAAGCAGGAAAGTTCAAATCAGCTTTACCACAGAACAAAGGTTCCCAGAACATTTAGGGAACCGCATTTTGCAAGCTGGGAGGAACCCAAACATATCCAAACACAGTGTCAGATTAATTAATGTAATACATTATTGATCTGTATGTTTTCTTTAGTGTCTAATCAGCTGACGATAAGAATTGTTTGTTCATTACTTCAGAATGAACCTTTATTTCTACAGACAGAGCAGCTCCTCTTCATGGAGGCTGCCATCTTGAACCACCATGTTTCTACAGGAGCCCAGCACAGACAAACCAAACACTGACTCTAGATTCAGACTTTGTTTCACTGTTGGTTCTCCTACATGATGGTGAGGCGAGTGGGAATCAGTTAGTTGCAGTTTGCAAACTCACCACTAGATTCCATGAAGTCCTACAAACTGAACCTTAAAGCACCTGCTAGAACCTCCTCAATGACCTTAGAATCTCCTCAGGAACCTCTAGAACATCATCAGGGTCTCTTAAACTTCCTAAAATATCACATCTAAGATTCCCAAGGACCTGTAGATGTTCCACATAGACCTTTAGAACCTCCACAATGACTCTTAAGGACAATTAAAATCTTGTCAAAGACCACTAGCAGATCCCAAAGGACCACTAAAGTCTTTTCCCAGGAACTTAGAATGAGAAAAGACCCTCAGCACTTCATCAAGGACTTGCAGAACATCAATAAAGACACCTAAAACTCCTCAAGGTGCCAAAGAACTTTCTAAACCTCCCTGTGATACTCATCAAGGACAGATCTTTGTCACCGACGTGGATCAGGCCCCGTTCCAGCTTGTGCACAGAATTTCAAACCATTCGGAGCTTTACCATCAAATATAAATTAGTTCAGAACCCAAAAAGTTGGTTCCCAGTAGGGCCAAAATAATTGGCTGGTTGTCCTTGGGAACCAAGAAGGGTGTATCATATCCTACAGGTTGCTGTGCAGCGCCCTCTGTTGATGATGATCCTCAGTTACAGTAGTTCAGTGACAAACTGGTGGAAACACGGGTTGGTTTGCTACATAGCACCAACGTTCCAATAATCCTGAATGGAACCAGTTCGAGAACCAGAGCTAATCTGTTGGAAAAGGGCCAAAGGACGGCTGGCAGTCAGACCTAACGTGAGTCAGTATCATTTGTTGTTACCTGAACTGCAGTTTAAGGTGTTATTTCTGATCCACTTTGTGTCTTTGAAACCTAAACGTTTCCCATTTGATGAGATTCTAGAACTGATTTTATAGATGAGTTTCGTTTGTTGCCTTGTGTGAAACTGAAGTGAAGAATGTTCTACAGATAAAGATATGATCCCTGCAGAGCCGTTAGATCCTACAGAACCTGATCAGACCTTTATGATTAGGAGGGTTAGTAGAGAAACGATGGGAAACTTTCTGGGTAATATTCACAGTGAGGTCCTGCCAGCGCCCCCTACAGGCTACACTGATCATTACATCCACATCCGGACATTTCAAGATAATAACAACAGTATAAATACTGTGTTGGACACTGACCTTCAGGAATAATCTTTAATAATGTTTGGAAACATCGTGATGTGACAGATGGAGCACAGCAGGGGGCGCCGTCTGTCTGAACCGCCCAGAAAGTTCCCTTCAGATAACGAGTTTGTGTTTTAGAAATGAAATGAAATATTAGTTGGAGCCTCTGTGTGTTAGAATTAGAGTTAGTAAAATCTGGTTCCCATGGCAACTACAGGTGATCTGACACAATCACTAATTTGTGACAGAGACAACCCAACAACCCGACACCCGGCGACTTCAGCAGCCAATCAGGGCACAGGACCTACGTGCAGCTGTTGGGAGCCTGTGCTCCGATCAGACAGATTCCTCTTCAGCCTGATCCTATCAGAGAGCTCGATGAGGGGGAACAGGATGACATCAACAATGAATGAGTGGAGTGAAACGGATCTGAGTGAGACAGTGAGACAGGTGAGTGTGTGTCTACCTGTGGACTGTCGGGGGAGTGTCTTCTGTTTGACGCCTCAGTGAAGTCGGAGACGTTCCTCCTGTGGCTGGGAGCAAACGTCTGTAACACACAAAGACGGATGTTGAAAAGCAGAAGATGATAGTTGTTTCATCTTGTTTGTTGTCCTCTTGTTCACACAAGTCATCGTCCTGTTTGACCACGTGATTACATCACAGAAATGATCACGCTGTTCACACAAGTCATCAAATCTTAACATGTTTTGCAGAACTGATCTCGTTCACACAGTCGATATATTTGTTTGACTCACGTCTTCGGCCACGCTGTGTCTCCAGTTCCTGACCTGCAGTGTTGTTCCCTCCTCAGAAACTCCATTTCCCATCATCCTCTGGGGGAGCTGGAACAACCAATGACTCAGTTGATGAATTAACAAAAACTCAGGCGTGTAAACTGTCTGACTCACTAAGAAACTGATCTATTGATTGATCACCTCCTGCAGCCTCCACTGGGCGCCGTTTCCATCTTTCAGATCCAGATGAGCTCTGGGAATCATGTGCTGCTGAGGATTCTGGGAAAAAGAACCAGGGACAAATGAGAGATTCACATCGAAAGTCTAGATCTAGATCTTCAGCCTGTGTGTGTGTGTGTGTGTGT
>NC_139335.1:262500-265000 GCF_056507025.1 Lutjanus erythropterus | reverse complement strand
CTTCGTCCACGTCGTGTGTCCAGGACCTGAACTTATTTGGTAAATCCTGCACTCACAACTGATCTAGAATTTTTTTACGTGTGTGAAATCCGTGTTCCTGCTGACCGTGTCCACAGCAGGAACACGGATTAGCTTCCTACAGTGGTTCTCCTGCTGCTTCTCCAAACCGACCTCCATCTACAGACTGTGGAGAAGAACCTCATACAACCACACTGCAGATAACACGAACTGTCCCTTTAAGGCTATTTAATTTCTCACCTGAGAGGAGGCGGGGGAGAGCAGAGGGGAGGGGGAGGTCAGCTGTCCCCCATCGCTCCCCCTGGACTGGTCCATGTCTCGGGCGGGCGGGGGTGGGGGTCCACGGGGGTCAGACCAGGTGGTCTCTCTGGTCACAGGATGGAAGTAAAACAGCTTCCCGCTGTTCTGGTCAGTGTGGACCTGAACACACAGACGACCAATCAGGGAGCCCAGCTAACACACAACGTTCTCATAACGTTCACACAACGTTCCCTTCAGGTCTCTGTCTCGTAACACTCTCACAAAGTTCTCTTTGAAAAAAAAAGGCAACATGTTTGTCTTCATCATTCCTAAACATTCCTAAAACGTTTGAATAACCACGAAGTAACGTTTTTAATAACGTTCCCTGCCGGCTACCTTTACAGAACCCTCCCACAATGTTCTGAGAATGTTATTCAAATGTACCAAATGTTCTGCAACTCCAGCTTTTACAGTAAAAACTACATGTTGCAACATGTTTGAAACATTAACAGAACATTCAGTAAACCTTCCCAGAACATTCTGGGAACCATAATGTTACTTCTATGTCAGAAAAAATAATTTTAACATCCAAGGAACCTTAAGGGGGAACCTTCAAGTAACCTTTGCCGAACATCCAGCTAATTGACCCAGAACGTTTTGAGAACATAACAATAACATTATTTTATGTCTAGAAGAACATAGAACTTGATATTTGACCATTCAGGGAACATTATGGATGAATGTTCAATCCACTAAAAACAAAAAACTAACCTCCCGAAAACGTTTTAGGAACCACATTTTGTTTGCTGGGAGAATTGATGGTGCATTCAGGTGCAGTCGAATGTAACCGATGTAGTTTTCACCACTTAATAAACAAAAGGTTTGTGACTTTTTATAAATAAATCTTTTTTTTTCTTTCTATTTTAGTTGAATAAAACTGAGGCGTGTCCTGTGATGCATTCAGGTGTGCAGAGATTTGGTCAGTTATTTGACAAAAATAAAAAAATAAACAAATAAAGAAAAGGTGTCAGGTTTATTTTGTTGGTGCTGAGATGTTAAAAACATACAATCATTTGTCATTTTTGACATCAATGACTCACTGGAGCTTTGGAAGAAAAATAAAAAGAGCCAGAATCCTGAAAACTTCCTGAAAGTGAGCAGCGTTCACTCTGAATATGAGGCTGCCAGTGCAGAGAACCAGAGAACCGTCAGCTGTTCCTCAGTAACGTGTGAGCTGGAACCAGTGGAACAAACCTGAGCAGCTCCGGTTACAGCTGATTAAACTTTAACTACGTTTGTGCATCACAGGAACACGAAGAGACGACGCAGCCAAGAGAGAGAAGACTGTAAACACAACGAAACATCACATCTGGACACAGAAATACTCAAAAAGATGATTGGAACGAACAGCTGGACTAAAAAAGAGACAATTATTTTGATTAACATTAAAACAACAAAGTGTAGAAAAATATAACTGACTCTCTTTTAACACAAGTTAAAATCAGTGTTTATCTCTTTTCCACCATCTGAACCCAACAATGACAAAAAAAACTGTCCTTCTGTAAATAATTCTCTTTTATCTTAATATTTCAGTTTGTCAATTAAAAACTGTTGATGACTCATCCCGCATGCTTTATTGCTAACATTAGCTTCACAGAAAAACCGCTAATGTTAGCTGCACAGAACGTCCAGTAACGTGAGCCACAGAGTCCCATATGTCATCCACTGTATTTGTGACTATAACGGTTCATTTTGGGAACAAACTGAACAGGATTCAGGATTCAGGACAGTTTTAATGGTTTTCAGGACGTCGTCCTGCTCTAAACTGACATTTTTACTTGTTTTCAATCCTATATTTTCCTACGGCCCCTGAACTTATATGTGATGCTGACACACCTGTGGATTAGACAGGACTTGACTTACCTGCCAGCCGTCCTGTGGGCTGATGGGAGAGGCGGGGCTTATCATCCCAGAGGAGGAGGAGACTGAAGATGAGGGGGTGTGGTCTGGGATGGACGGGGTGTGGTCAGGAGGGGGTGATGAGGGGAGAGCAGGGCCAGAGACTGAGATCTGAGGGAGAGATGTTTTCTTCAGAGCGGAGACGTTGGCGTAGATGGGTGAGACAGGGTCGAGCGAGCTGTGGTCCTACAGAGAAAGAGAGAGTGAGTTAGAGCTGGTCACTTAAAGGGAAAGTTCGTCATTTATCAACACCTCGGTCAAACTGCAGGCTCAAACATGGTTT
>NC_139335.1:177500-257500 GCF_056507025.1 Lutjanus erythropterus | reverse complement strand
CCCACACACACACACACACACACACACACACACACACACACACACACACACACACACAGCAGGAAGAAATGCAGTTGTAAAATAACCAGAGACTATTGAATTTAATTGGTATTTGACAAGAAATTTGTATTTATTTTATTCTTAATTAATTTTCATGCTGATGTGTGTTTTGTTGTTGTTATGTTACCAGACGAACACAAAGAGATTTAAATAAAGAGATAAAAATCAATAAATGACATGAATTCAAAAAGCTCTGATGATTAATGAAATTAATACATTAACTTATGTTTCAACACAACACACAACACAATACACACAAACAAAACAAATGTGTGTTTGTGTGTTTGTGTGTTGTGTGTGTGTTGTGTGTTGTGTTGTGTGTTTGTGTGTTGTGTTGTGTGTGTGTGTTGTGTGTTGTGTGTTGTGTGTGTGTGTGTGTTGTGTTGTGTGTTTGTGTGTGTGTTGTGTGTGTGTGTGTGTGTGTGTGTGTGTGTTGTGTGTGTGTGTGTGTGTGTGTGTTGTGTGTGGTGTGTGAAGCCTGCAGATCATCATACAAGCTTGAATTAACACATTTATATTGAAGCTTTCAGTGCGTTTTGGCCGACAGGTTGTTTTAAACTAAGGCTGCTGCAGATTTTTCTTTTTTGGCGAGATGAAATCTGAGCTTTGAGCGTGGAGCTTTGAGCGGTTAAGCCTGGGGGTCAAACAGCTCAACAACAACAACCAGCATTTAATCTGGGTTTAAAAATTAATCCCTGTTGGCGCAGCTCAGTTTACATCTCAAGGGTTAATGTCTCACCTGAAGACATCAGACCACCTGAACATTGACAGAACTCAACCTGCGGACTGAGAGAGTCTCAGGTGTCTTACCTGTGAGGGGGGCGGGTCAGGTGCAGTATCAGGCGGAGCTCCAGGACTGACTCGTCCTCCAGTCAGAGCCTCCAGGTCCAGGTTCAGGTCCTGGATAGACTCGTAGATATGGTTTGAGTCCTCCTCCTTCAGAGGGTCGTCCTCGCCACCGCTCTCTTCCACACTCATCGGCTCCGCCTCCTCCGCTTCCTCATCGTCCGGCTCTATCGGAGAGTCCTGATCGTCATGGCAACCTGTGGACAGCAATGTGGTGCTGTGGAGGTCATTCTGGGGTGGGACCACAGGCGTCTCCACAGGGATGGGTTGGGTCTGGGGCCGCGGCGTAGACAAGGGGTCTGCTGGACTGAAACTGGGGACTCGATGTTTCCCAGAGTCCCTGTGGTCATCCAGGTTCCCTGGCAGGCGCTTCTTGTCCTCGGCCATGTTTGTAGTTGTGCTGGTTGTCGAGGTCTCTGTGGGTCCAGAGGGAGGGTTGCTGGGATGTCGCAGGGCCGAGGACAGGTCATGGAAGTCCAGCGGGACACCAAACGTGGACATGCGGTTCTCCGTCTTGCGATATCCAGTGGAAGCTTCGGGTCTGAGCCGGATCGTCACCTCGTCCCCCGGTTTGGTTTTTGTCCCACTGGGCTCTTCCAGAGTCTTTGGAACAGGGACGGGGACGGGGACTGGGACCGGGGTCGCCACAGGAAGCGGCATCGGTTCAGGACTGGGCGAATCAGTAAAGTCCAGAGGGGACGGGAAGTCCAGTGGCAGCTCCTTAACGTACTTGGCGGGGATGTAGAAGGGTTTGGAGCTGCGGTCGCTGCGGACCTGCCACCAGTGGTCATTGGTCTTTGCTAACAGGATGTAGCGCTCGTTGGGTTTGATGGACACCAGCGCCCCATCCCGACCCTCATACTCATACTGGAACTCAACCAGGACCAGACCCAGACCTGCAGAACCAGAAAGAACCAGAAGATCAGAGGAAACATGAGGAATAAGAGCTAATGCTAACTTAACTAATGCTACTACAATTATTTCTTCTGCTTTAACTATGACTGCTACTAGGCTACAGCTAACATTACTATTGGTAATGCTAACATTACTAGTGTTAATGCTCACTTACTATTGGTTCTGATAAATCACTACTGCTGTACTACTAACATAGCTACTGTTAATGCTAATGCTAATGCTTTAAGTATTACAACTACTAGGCTACTGGTAACATTTCTACTGCTAATGCTGCTACTTTAAAAACTACAGCTTCTCAAACACTTTGACTTCTTTAGCTGTTGTTGCTATTTCTAACATTAGCTCTGCTGCTGTACGAGTTCTAGCCCTCCTGTTAGCATGAACTCTGCTACGTCTATCATTACTGCCACTTTAAATCAGTACCACTGATTCTTTAAATACTATCACTGTTACTTCCTGTCATGGCTGCTGTCTCTTTAAAATGAGGACTCACTTCTGCCAAGCGTGGAGGACGTCGATGCCATGGTGACGGCCCTGGGCTCCTCGGGCCCCGCCCCCCTCAGGTAGATGGGTAGGTGACGCTGAAGGCGAGGGGTCAAAGGTCACAGCTGATCCTCAGCCCCCTTAAGGAGAGAGAATCACACCAGACCAGTTGGAGACAACAACAACAACTGATGTCACATCCTCTAAACACATGTTGATGTTCTTTAACCCTCAAGAATATCAAAGTGAATTTTTTTCCATCATCTTGTGAACTGCTGCCATAAGAATCTAAAGATGAGGGTTAAAGAACCTGAAGATGAGGGTTCCCAAAATAACTTGAATGGAATGTTTCATTTAGCACCAAAGATAAAAAGCTGAGACGAGTACCTTTAAGAACCTCAAAAGGATAGTTAAAGTATGAGAGTTACAGAATATAAAGACAAAAGTTACAGTAAAGTTCTCTCACTCAGTGGGCTCAAACAAGTTCACACATGGACACCAAGCAGCAGCAGAACATTTGCAGTGATGTTCCACATGTTCTGTCTTGTCTGAAGTTGCACCACACCCAACGTCAACAAGAGTCTGAAACCAAAACCAGAAACATCAGAACTGTGGTGGGTTTTGAAGTACTGACTGTTTAGAGTCAGAGTTACTGAGAGAACCAGAGTGGAGAACAGACAGACAGGAGGACAGACAGAGGAACGGTCTCTGAGGAATGACAGTTATGTGTCTCTCTGCATCTTCCTGTCAGAACAAGTCAAACTCCACTCAGCTCTGATCTCTGCCTGCAGCTAATGAAGCTAACGCTAACTCTGGTGCCTCTGTCTTGTCCTGTGCAGGTTCATGCTACTGTCAGTCATCACACAGCGTCCAACAGCACGTCCACAGAGACATGATGGACGTGATAATGTCCTCACATCAACAGGTACAGAGTCAAACTCACCTACTCTGTCTTAATTTCAAAATAAAAGCCCTCATCTCCTCAGTACTTGCCAGTCGGCACATTTTCTTCTCCAAACCGCAGACTCTGCCCAGTCACCTGACAGGCAGAGGGGTGGAGCTTATCATTGTCACCTGACAGGCAGAGGGGTGGGGCTTATCATTGTCACCTGACAGGCAGAGGGGTGGAGCTTATCATTGTCACCTGACAGGCAGAGGGGTGGGGCTTATCATTGTCACCTGACAGGCAGAGGGGTGGGGCTTATCATTGTCACCTGACAGGCAGAGGGGTGGAGCTTATCATTGTCACCTGACAGGCAGAGGGGTGGGGCTTATCATTGACATCACCTGCCTCTCAGGTGGAAACCTGCAGGCTGTGGCTCAGCTGTTGAGGACTAAGTACATTTACTTGAGTACTGTGCTAAAGCACACATTTAAGGTACTCCATTACATCTGACAGGTGAATGTACTTTTTATTCCATTACATTTGTCAGACAGCTTTAGTTACTAGTTACTTTTCAGAAGTGCAGTGGAATCCACACTGTAAAAAATGCTCAGATTAATTAATTATAATAAATAGAGGAAGAAAATTCTTCTCACTTAAAAATGTTGAGTAGAATTTTAGTTTTTAGAACTTTACACAACATGAAGTAAAGGGCCATTACACTTAAAATTATTCAGTTCTGTTAACTTGTTATAGTATTTTTTACTACAACATGAGTACTTTTACTTTTAGTACTTTAGTTACTGCAGTAATATTTTGAATACAGGACTTGTGCTTGAGTATTTCCACCATGTGTGTCTGCACTTTTACTGAAGTAAATGATCTGAAGACTTCCACTGCTGACACACACACACACACACACACACAGGGAGAGAGAGAGAGAGAGAGAGAGAGAGAGAGAGAGAGAGAGAGAGAACAATAGCAGGAGGCTGATCTCAGGCCTGTTCTGTTTACAGAGGGAAGTGTCTGTTCTTCCTGTCTGTTGTAAGCTCCACCCACAAGGTGGCATAGACTCCACCCATCGGTGACATCACAGCCTGGAGTGTGTGTGTGTGTTTCCTGTCTTTGTACAGGAACAATAGTGTGTTGGCAGTCTGTGTGTTCGGATTGGAGCCGAACAGCTGAACGTTTACGGAGTTTAGTTTGTTTTTGTCTCAAATATCAATAACTGATCAATAAATATCATGTTTCTGTCTCAAATATCAGTAACTGAATGATAAATATCATCACTTTCAGTCTCAAACTTCAGATCTTCAGACATGAAACATCTCCCAGCAGGTAAAATGCGGTTCTCAACATGTTCTGGGAACGTTGATTGAACGTTTAAGGTTCCCAAGATGTTAAAGTGGATTTTTTTTTTCTGACCTAAAACCAACATTACAATCCTAGAACGTTCTGAAAGGTTAGATAAATGTTCTGAAAATGTTACTTGAACATTCCTCCTTCACGCTCCAACCAGCGTTTTTGTTGTGTTCTCAGAATGTTCACTAAGATCTTAGTTAACAGTTTCATAACCATTTAAAAACTCTTTGTAGCTTTAAAATGTAACTTTTTTTCCCACATCACTCTGGACAGATTGACTGTTTCCTTTTTAAAACTTACATCATTTTGACCTTTTGTAAAACCAATGATTTGATCATGTTTCCAGAATGACCTGGGAAGGTTAGCGTGATGAAGGTTCGACTCCTGACACTCCGAGGTCGAGTCAGCTAACTTAGCTGCACCGCTAACCAAGCTAACAGCAGTTAGCAGATAGCTACATTAGCAACAAGTAAAGCTGTCTCTCCATCAGCACAGTCAGTACTGTCTTCCCTGCCGCCCCGTAGCGACCACGTGCACTGGGACACCAAAACATTTTCTACATGAAATATGATCCTTATTCACCTGAATCAGTGAATGAAGTTGTGTTTTTGTTCAGGCGTATTAGTCAGTGAGGACCGGCCGTATCTATTGTTTGTCCACTCTGTTTAGATGAAACCACGCCCACTTCCACCTCAGTGGTATTTGACAGCCAATCAGAGTCTTTGTCTCTGAAGGCAGACACTGAACCTAATTTACTGTTTAAGAATGCAAAGAAACGGCACGCCGCTGGTTGTTTGTTTGAACTGCCGACACTTTCATCATGTGGAAGTTGGTTTAGTTTCATCAAAGTTGGATTGGACAGACACAGTCCGGCCCTCAGCTCATTGGATGCTGCATGTGGCTAACGTTAGCTAACTGATGAAACTGTAAAATGCCTCGAGTGTAATTTGCCATCACAGATACCACCTTCCTCAAAATGAGTATCCATGGTAACCACTGATTTTGAGAAACAGGACCAGGTTTGAGGTTTGAGGACATTTGAGGACATGCCTTTGATCCTCTTTGTTGTTGACAGTTTATTTCCTGTTTGTTGATCTGCTGCAGGATAAATAAAGTTTTATTGAACTGAACAGAATCAACTGCAGGCAAAACTGAAGTCAGTCAAACCTGCTCTGAACACACCTGAACACACCTGAACACACCTGAGCCAGGTGTGTTCAGGTGTGTGAGAGACTCTCAAGTACTGGAATGCAGCTGACCTCCCCCTCCCTCCCTCTCTCTCTCTCTCTCTCTCTCTCTCTCTCTGTTTGTCTCTCTGCCACACCCATCCCTCCAGGAATGTCACACACACACACACACACACACACACACACACACACACACACACACACACACACACACACACACCCTCATGTGTCTGACCACAGCACTGAACTGTGTGAGAAAATAAACTGAGAGCTGTCAATCATTAAACCGAGGTCGACACGCCCCGTTGACCAATCAGAAGACACAAAGAATTTAAAGGAGAAGTTCACCAGAAACCATCTGGACGCCCTCTCTGTCATGTGACATCATAAACCCAGCAGCCAATCTGAAGTGGATCCAACCTTTACCCTCAGTGAGCACGAGGTGTGGTCACAGTCAGAAGTACAAACACACCAACAGAACTCTGATCTGAGCTTAAAGTCAGAACGTGGTGTAAAAACAGGCTGAGGTTCCCACAAGTAGGTTTCACAAACACAACGAAGAACTAGTTTTAGAGGTCGACCAGATAAAACTGAAACACAGAGAACACACACACACACACACACACACACACACACACACACACACACACACACACACGCACACACACACACACACACACGCCTCAGTAACATAAATAGCTGTGTGTAAATCACAAAGCTGGTGGCGGACTCCGCCTCCTGAAGGCTGAACTTTAACAGGAATGTTTGGAGGAGCTCAGAGCTCGACCACACTGAGTTTATGATGATCTGTTTACACCACAGATATACAGACACCGCTTCTGTCTCAAATATCAATAACTGATCAATAAATATCATCTGTTTCTGTCTCAAACTTCAGATCTTCAGACATGAAAAATGTGGTTCTTAACATGTTCTGGGAACGTTGATTGAACACTTAAGATTAATGTTCAGATTAACTAAACTTAAACTAACGTTAAAATCCCAAAACATTCTAGGAAGGTTACATAAATACTGGAGACCATTTCATAAAAAACACATTACTGTTTCCACAGAGTTCTGGAAAGGTTGACTGAATGTTCCAGGTAGGTTACTTGATCAAATCCCTTTAAAAAAAATGACCTGTCTGATCACTATGACGACGCTGTGACAAGAAAACATTTTGTTGATGCTGTAAGACGTCAGATTTTCGATCTGACAGAGTCGACGTCTCAGCAGGAAGTTGGAGCATCACAAGGTTTAATAGACAACAGTTTGATCTGTAATTTAAAAGACCGAAAATCAAAATACACTTTTCTCCCAATTCTCAAGAACAACAGACCCTCAGCGGAGAAGCACAGGTTCTCCTCAGAGGGTGTGTCGGTTCCCCACTTTCAGATGACATCAACACACTCAAACCGTTTGTGTCAAAGTCAGTTGACCCTTCCTAAGTCCCGCCCCTTTTTGCTCCGTGGCCAAGTTTGGTACTCAGCAGAACCTCATTCAACTTTGTCCTTCCCTGTTTCTGTTTCTGAGATATTTTATGTTTATTTTGGAAAGAAAACCACATTTTGAAAGTGGTACAAAGACGTTTCAGGAGGACGAGTGACTTCACATGTTAGTTAGCTAATGTTAGCAAAAAGCTACATGATTTACTACTTAATGGCTGATTAACTAGCAGGTTAGCGAGAGTTCTGCTCATATTAGCTATCAGATGTAACTACACAGCTGATGAGTGTTTTCTGAGCACATAGCATATCTAAGAACAGGAAACAGGAGAGGACTGAGCTGACTGAGGTTCCTTAGGGAACGTCATTTTAGACCGTATACTCATTGTTCACATTGTTCCCATAAATCAGGTGGCTTCATGTAAAGACCTTAACATGCACAGCTGGCTCAAGTTTTTATTCTACCAGATGATTTTAGAACGTGTAATCTGATATAATATATAAATCAGGTATGTTAACTGTCTGCACAGTTCAAGCTTGAGCCAACAGATGGTGAAGCACCTACTGCAAAACCACCACAGCTGTCAGAGCAGCAGATGTTTGGAAAGTTTTGAACACAGGAAACAATTAACAGGCTGATAAGTGTCAGTTTTTGAGACAACAGACGAGGTGAGCCTTGTTTTTAGCCGAGCAGCTGATGATGACGCCAATAAAACAGGTTTTTCCAAAAACTGTGAATCAACAAAACCACAAGATCCTCAAACATAAAGTCATTAATCAGCACATAAAGTATTAAAGTGATGTGTCAAGTAATCTGAGAGAAAACCTGAGGACAGACACACACAAGCCGTCACATGACCTCATACAGGAAGTACACATGATCTCATACAGGAAGTACACATGTTCACATACAGCAAGTACACATGTTCACATACAGCAAGTACACATGTTCACATACAGCAAGTACACATGTTCACATACAGGAAGTACACATGTTCACATACAGGAAGTACACATGTTCACATACAGCAAGTACACATGTTCACATACAGCAAGTACACATGTTCACATACAGCAAGTACACATGTTCACATACAGCAAGTACACATGTTCACATACAGGAAGTACACATGTTCACATACAGGAAGTACACATGTTCACATACAGCAAGTACACATGTTCACATACAGGAAGTACACATGTTCACATACAGGAAGTACACATGTTCACATACGTCATCGGTTCGTTTCTGTGTTTGTGTTAATATGAAGCAGAAAGATTCAGATTCATATATTCAAGATAATATACAGAATCTTTTAATAATTCAATTCAACTTTATTTGAATAACATCAGATCACTACAACGTTCTCTCTTTTTATATAGAACAGCTGTAGAACGTTCTCTTTAACAGCAGCTGTAGAACATTCTGTGATGTGTTTTTCAATCAATCAATCAATCAATTAATCAATTAATAATAAAATTAATATTAATAATAATACTTAAAAACACAAGACCAGACCATTAAAATATTAAAATAATAGAGAATATAATATTAATTATTGATTTGACTGATGATCCAAAATACTTAAAGTATCAAATTCAATGATATTTAACAAACTACTAATAATTATTAGACTTGCACCGATTAATCGGCAATGCTCGGAATCGGGCCGGTTTTCACGTGACTGGCCTTGACCGGTGACCGGCCAGTCAGCGTCACAAATCCGGTTCTGTGCCCGTCATTGTCACACACGTGTTCTGCACGATGGTCACGTGATGCGCGCAGCAGACAAACTGACCGTGACGTCAACACAGCGCTGATAACAGCTACACACTCAGACACACGTCTGCATGAAGATGATGTCAGAGACAGATTCCAAGAACAAGATAAAGAGAAGACAGACAGTCTACAACGAGACAGAGCAGCTGACAATGTCGCAAAACAGCTGTAAACTCTCTCGCACTTCAGGCTAATGCTAGCAAGCTAGCAGCAGACTGCTGTTCACAGAGGGACAGTTAAAATCCACTTCCTGTTCTGGCTGAAGAATAAACAACCTGTGTTGATGCGTCTCCTCAAACATTTTCTCATCCAGACTCCTTTAACTTCTGTGTTTGTTTTTCTCACCGCAAAGTTTTACTTCAAACTGTTGCACCGCGTTAGTCTCCGGTTTGTTTACATCCGCTTCCACAAAAGATCACGTGAAATCGCGTCCCACGAAATCCCGCGAGATGATCTCGCGAGATCACGTTCACCCAATTCATAATCTTAATATAAAATTATAACAAGGCCTGGTTGTAATCTGGATGATTTTGGAGAAAGTATTAAATTAATATTTAATAGTCAGTGTCTTATTATAAACATATTTACAAGAAAAGTTGCAAAAATGTTTGTGAATGCTGTCAATCACAGTTTTTAGAAAGACTGACAATCGTAACCGGCCAAAATCGGAGTCGGGAGGTCAGACCCCTCAAAAATCGGAAATCGGAATCGGCTAAGAAAGTTGAAATCGGTGCAAGTCTAATAATTATTATTATAATTTATTATTATACTTATCATAATAATAATAATAATAATAATAATAATAATACTTGGACATATTCTGTGCTGTAGTTTGAAATGTATGTACTTTAGTTACATGTTTCTGATATTATATTACACATTTACACATTTACATATTTTCTTTTTTACGTGACAAACTATGAAAGTCTGACGTTTTCTTATTGTTCATCAGTGTTCCTTACACACTTTTTATGTTTTTTAACTTTTAGTTTAAATGATCACTTTTTATGAATTTAGAACTCAACGTTTGTTTGTTTTTTTCATCAAACTATAAAAATATCAGACTTTCATTTTACTTTTAAATGTGTTTGTTGAGAATCGGGGAAAAATGTTTTTCATTTGTATCATATAAGTTCTACTGGTTCTACTGGAGTCACAACACCAGTGAAGAAAGTAACTAAGTACAAATACTCAACTACTGGGCTGAACCCTTTAACAGGCACACCAAAACTACATTTGCAAAACTATTATTATTATTATTATTATTATTATTATTATTATTATTATTAGTGTAAAAAGATAAAAGTCCTGGACAAAGTGTTCACAGTTTTCTAGATTAAAAAGCTGTTACACTGTTTAAAGCTTTGAACTGCAGAGTTTAAGATTCAGTGAGATAAAAATAAAACTTCTAAAACATATAAACACTGTGATGAAATAAACAAATAATAAAACTACATGAAAAAAAGTAAATCTTGAATCTTGAATCTCACAGAACTTTACAATATTCTTCAAACATGAAAAGGAGAATTGACATAATTTTTCTGTGTGTTTACTGTGATCTACTTTTATTTTACTATTTTTGGTTTCTGTCATTATAAAACAGATCAGCTGAAGGAAAACTGAAGCTTTACACTCGTCAACATCTTTTATTTTCTCAGTTTTCACACCATTTCTTTTTACACCAAATAGACATATGATTATATATATATATATATATATATATATATATATATATATATATACATATATATATACATATATATACATATTACTTCATTCTTCTGGTTCACTAAATTTAAGAGGAACTTGTTACTATATATTTGATGCCTTTACCTGTTTTACAGAATTGGATTAATAATATATAATTAATAAATAAATTAGGATCTTATATCAGTAAGACTTTATTGATCCCCAGGGGTAAAATTCACAAACTACCCTTCAGTATATAAATTAATTTATTTTAAAGTATATATAAATAAATTGTTACACCTCAAAGAGCTGCAACATTTAAGTTTTGTACTTTTACTGAAATAAATGTTTAAATAGAAAGTTAAAGTATTTTTACCATGTGGGGCCCAATTACACAACATGAACACTAAAAAAACTGAAATGATTTTTCATGTTAATTAACCTGAAGATCAGCAGCTACATGTCAAAAGCCTTTTTTTTACAGACTCAGAACCTTCAGAATCTTCTTCGGTTCTACATTCAGGAAACATTCTGCTCAGAGCTAAACACACCAGGTGACACACACACACACACACACACACACACACACACACACACACACACACAGAATTCAAATCTGAATCAAAAGTCGAGTCTTAACCCTGAAATCAAACATGGCCCCTGTAACGTTGGTGTAAAAACAGGCTGAGGTCCCCATAAGTAGGTTTAACAAACACAATGAGGACTTTTTTTCAAATAAAAAAAAAACTTAAACCAACCAGATAAGACTGAAATTCAGAGCAAACAAACAACACAACAAAATGCAAAACCAAAGGGAAAAAGGAAAAAAAAGGGGAAAAGTTCCAACAGCAACTGAGTCCAGCAGACAGAACCACAGACGGAACCACAGATAGAACCACAGATAGAACTAGAGACAGACAGATAAATACAAAGATAGACAGATAACTGAATAGACAAACACATTGTTGTTGTTTTTTTTTACCGGCAGTAGAAATAAGATCCAACCATCCTGCTCTTCATGTTTTTTGTCTCTTGTATTCCTGAAGGGGCGAGTCCAACTCACAGAAACAGGTTCCTCTCCCTCTCTCTCTCTCTTTGGCCCCGCCCCTGCCTGACCTGCCAGTCTCAGCTTGTCCTCCTCCTCCTCCTCCTCCAACCCTGCCACAGTTTACTTCCTGTGAGACCTGCAGCAGACCAGCAGCGCCCTCTGGCAGGTCTCAGCAGGTACTACATCCTCCCTGAGACAGACACAAGAACACATGCTGAGAACCAGGAGAACCGCTTTAGAACAGCAAATGTTTAAGTGTAATGTTTGTATGTTCTGCATGTTTCATATTGTATATGTGATGTTTTGTTGTAACACAGTAATAATAATAATACAATAATAAGTGTTTATTATTATTAATCCTCTACATGCTTCTGAATTTATTCTATAGATTTACATATATGAGCATAAAATATTTCTGAGAAACTATAAGAAAGTCAGATTTTTCCTTATTGTACCGTCACTGTTTCTTACACTGATATTTGTCATTTTTATATTCTTTTACTTTTAATGTAAATCATCAATTTTTGAACTTTAGAACCTGAAATATAAATATATCTCCATTTCAACTGTGCAACTAAACATTAATTTTTTTCACATTAAAATGTTAGAGAGTACAACATGCTGACAATATCCAATATTTAATATTAATATATATTTTATTACAATATTAAAACCTAAACATTGCCTTAATAATGCGGGTAATAAAGTGTAATATCCAGTGTGACATAAATAAAAACAAAATGTCTAAATTATAGTAAAGTAATGTGATAAAATGAACAAATAATGAAACTAAACAAATACAAATATAAGTAAAATAATGATAATATGATGAACATGTATATATACTGGTGTAAAAATAAGTTTTTCTTTGTTTTGTTTTGTCTTTTTTTTGTCTTTTTCCATCCTTCACATTGTTTTCATGTTGTTTTTTTAACGTCATGTTTTCTTGATACGACTTTTTCGTTATGTATGTATTTTTAACATCATTTTTTAACTTGTAAAGTCTCTTATCTGTGACAACATGAGTTAATTAATCATTTTCATGATAGATTTATGAGGATATTTGTACAGATTTTACTCTGATTTAAGTACAAATTACATTAATCTTCTTAGTTAAAATTATAATTCTCTTTTGAGTAATCCATTGATTTGATTTAATATCCAAGCAACAATAATTTAAGCAACAAAAAGGTTTTCTGATCAATGCTGTTATTGATAATGTGTTAAAAACAGTTAAAACATAACTGAGTAGTTTTTGACAAGAACACAAGTACCTTTACTTACAGTTGAGTAACATTTTAGTGATGTAACAGTATTTGTACTTGAGTAAAGATTTTCAGTATTCTTTCCACCACCGCTGAAGCCTTTAACACCCTTATACCTTTATTTAAAAAAAAAAATGATGACGTGAACAGATTAAACCTGTCAGTAAAAAACACTCTGCTGTAGTCTGATCTTTAATCTGATCTTTAATCTGAGCTTTAGTCTGATCTTTAATCTGAGCTTTAATCTAAAATGTAATCTGAGCTTTAATCTGAGTTTTAATCTGAGTTTTAATCTGAGCTGTAGTCTGAGCTTTAATCTAAAATGTAATCTGAGCTCACATCAGTGAAGCCTCAACAATAAGACAAACACATTTTCAATCATTTTTTTATTTCCAAATGTATAAAAATGTGTAAAATTCTTCCTTTTGATCTTTAAAACCATTTTGTGAATGAAACGAAGCCACACAGCAGTATGGAAACCTTGTATGGACCTTTTGAGGTTTGATGATTCACCTGGTGAACAGGTGACATTCATCAGGCTGCAGGAAGTGATTTATGAGCAGTTTGGTGAATCTGACTCGAAGCAATCAAATATAAAAATGTGCCTGATATGAGAAAAAACAAACCTGAGCCTCAAACAGCTGAGTGAAAATGAAATATGTTTTTAATTTGTCATGTTTCATTTCATGTGTTTACTTCCTGTCTCTGTCTTTCCCACACCTGTTTTCTGTCTTACCTGTGAATTATTAGTTCATTAATTCCCTGAGTGTCTGTATGTTTCCCTCCTCACACTGTTTGTCTTTGGGTTTTTTACACTGCGCTTACACCAGGCTTAACTGTTAGCCCAGACTAAAGCAGCTGTTAGCCCAGGCTAAAGCAGCTGTTAGCCCAGGCTAAAGCAGCTGTTAGCCTAGGCTAAAGCAGCTGTTAGCCCAGGCTAAAGCAGCTGTTAGCTCAGGCTAAAGCAGCTGTTAGCCCAGGCTAAAGCAGCTGTTAGCCCAGACTAAAGCTTAGCCCAGGCTAAAGCAGCTGTTAGCCCAGGCTAAAGCAGACTAAAGCAGCTGTTAGCCCAGACTAAAGCAGCTGTTAGTCCAGGCTAAAGCAGCTGTTAGCCCAGGCTAAAGCAGCTGTTAGCCCAGGCTAAAGCAGCTGTTAGCCCAGGCTAAAGCAGCTGTTAGTCCAGGCTAAAGCAGCTGTTAGCCCAGGCTAAAGCAGCTGTTAGTCCAGGCTAAAGCAGCTGTTAGCCCAGGCTAAAGCAGCTGTTAGCCCAGACTAAAGCAGCTGTTAGTCCAGGCTAAAGCAGCTGTTAGCCCAGGCTAAAGCAGCTGTTAGTCCAGGTAAAGTAGCTATCAGCACCAGGCTAAAGCAGCTGTTAGTCCAGACTAAAGCTTAGCCCAGGCTAAAGCAGCTGTTAGCCCAGGCTAAAGCAGCTGTTAGCTCAGGCTAAAGCAGCTGTTACCCCAGACTAAAGCAGCTGTTAGTCCAGACTAAAGCAGCTGTTAGTCCAGACTAAAGCAGCTGTTAGTCCAGACTAAAGCAGCTGTTAGTCCAGGCTAAAGCAGCTGTTAGCCCAGGCTAAAGCAGCTGTTAGTCCAGGTAAAGTAGCTATCAGCACCAGGCTAAAGCAGCTGTTAGTCCAGACTAAAGCTTAGCCCAGGCTAAAGCAGCTGTTAGCCCAGGCTAAAGCAGCTGTTAGCTCAGGCTAAAGCAGCTGTTACCCCAGACTAAAGCAGCTGTTAGCTCAGGCTAAAGTAGCTATCAGCACCAGGCTAAAGCAGCTGTTAGTCCAGACTAAAGCAGCTGTTAGTCCAGACTAAAGCAACTGTTAGCCCAGACTAAAGCAGCTGTTAGCCCAGACTAAAGCAGCTGTTAGCCCAGACTAAAGTAGCTATCAGCACCAGGCTAAAGCAGCTGTTAGCCCAGGCTAAAGCAGCTGTTAGTCCAGGCTAAAGCAGCTGTTAGCCCAGGCTAAAGCAGCTGTTAGTCCAGGCTAAAGCAGCTGTTAGCCCAGGCTAAAGCAGCTGTTAGCCCAGACTAAAGCAGCTGTTAGTCCAGGCTAAAGCAGCTGTTAGCCCAGGCTAAAGCAGCTGTTAGTCCAGGTAAAGTAGCTATCAGCACCAGGCTAAAGCAGCTGTTAGTCCAGACTAAAGCTTAGCCCAGGCTAAAGCAGCTGTTAGCCCAGGCTAAAGCAGCTGTTAGCTCAGGCTAAAGCAGCTGTTACCCCAGACTAAAGCAGCTGTTAGTCCAGACTAAAGCAGCTGTTAGTCCAGACTAAAGCAGCTGTTAGTCCAGACTAAAGCAGCTGTTAGTCCAGGCTAAAGCAGCTGTTAGCCCAGGCTAAAGCAGCTGTTAGTCCAGGTAAAGTAGCTATCAGCACCAGGCTAAAGCAGCTGTTAGTCCAGACTAAAGCTTAGCCCAGGCTAAAGCAGCTGTTAGCCCAGGCTAAAGCAGCTGTTAGCTCAGGCTAAAGCAGCTGTTACCCCAGACTAAAGCAGCTGTTAGCTCAGGCTAAAGTAGCTATCAGCACCAGGCTAAAGCAGCTGTTAGTCCAGACTAAAGCAGCTGTTAGTCCAGACTAAAGCAACTGTTAGCCCAGACTAAAGCAGCTGTTAGCCCAGGCTAAAGCAGCTGTTAGCCCAGACTAAAGCAGCTGTTAGTCCAGGCTAAAGCAGCTGTTAGCCCAGGCTAAAGCAGCTGTTAGTCCAGGTAAAGTAGCTATCAGCACCAGGCTAAAGCAGCTGTTAGTCCAGACTAAAGCTTAGCCCAGGCTAAAGCAGCTGTTAGCCCAGGCTAAAGCAGCTGTTAGCTCAGGCTAAAGCAGCTGTTACCCCAGACTAAAGCAGCTGTTAGTCCAGACTAAAGCAGCTGTTAGTCCAGACTAAAGCAGCTGTTAGTCCAGACTAAAGCAGCTGTTAGTCCAGGCTAAAGCAGCTGTTAGCCCAGGCTAAAGCAGCTGTTAGTCCAGGTAAAGTAGCTATCAGCACCAGGCTAAAGCAGCTGTTAGTCCAGACTAAAGCTTAGCCCAGGCTAAAGCAGCTGTTAGCCCAGGCTAAAGCAGCTGTTAGCTCAGGCTAAAGCAGCTGTTACCCCAGACTAAAGCAGCTGTTAGCTCAGGCTAAAGTAGCTATCAGCACCAGGCTAAAGCAGCTGTTAGTCCAGACTAAAGCAGCTGTTAGTCCAGACTAAAGCAACTGTTAGCCCAGACTAAAGCAGCTGTTAGCCCAGACTAAAGCAGCTGTTAGCCCAGACTAAAGTAGCTATCAGCACCAGGCTAAAGCAGCTGTTAGCCCAGGCTAAAGCAGCTGTTAGTCCAGGCTAAAGCAGCTGTTAACTCAGGCTAAAGCAGCTGTTAGTCCAGACTAACGAAGATTTCACACTTGCAGATTCCAAAGTGAACTGAGCCTACTTTAGCTCAGGGCTAGCTGGCGTGCTCTGGAGCAGAGTTAGCCCTGAGTTTGTGAGGCTATCTCTTGAAAATGGACTAAACATGGGGCTGAGACGTGTCAGTGTGAAACCAGGATGAAGGCTGTCAAATAGTTTTCACAGAAGAGTCTAGAAATCTTCACGTTAGTTTCACCAGTAGAACTATGATATGAATCGAATACCTCTGAGCTTAGCTCAACCCTGGGCTAACAATGACTGAAACAGGTCTAAGTTATCCCAGGATTCACTCTGAGCACAGGGCTGAGGACATGTTGTGTGATTCATTGAAAAGCCTTAAAACTAAACTGACAATGGATGGAGGAAGGACTCCTACAAAATAAAAGAGGCTGCTGGGCTTTAGCCTGAGATAAAAAGTTGTGTTCATGTTAACATAAAGCAGTGAGATCAGGAGGATTATGACACATTATAAACACATCCAGCCGGAGGCCGTCTAGCTGCTGCGGTCACGTGGTTACCATGGTGACGCCGTTATCTCTGAGAGTCTGAAACAGACGGAGAAGAAAAGTGAGCAGGTCAGTCAGTGTTCAGTCTTATTCTGGATTTCAAAGAGTCTCATGATCCTGAAAATGATTCTTTAAACTGTTAAACAGAATCTTTAACAAAGTGACTTCAGACCCAAACAAACATTTCAGCTTCATGGACAAATCCTGAAAGAGCACTGAGGTGGTAAAACACAGGTGGAAGGAAAGATACCTGTGTACAAAAAATAAAATAAAATCCCCATAAACAGAAACGGTGTAAACAGTTCAACAAGACAAAAAAAGACAATGCAAGAAGAAAAAGATGTAAAGAAAAAAAAAATACATAAAAGAGATAACAAGACTAAAAACAGACAGAAGACAGAAAAGAAGCAACAGGACAAAAACAACTTAAAACAGAACAAAAAAAGATATAACATGATGAAAAAGATGTAACAAAATGAAAACAATGTAAAAGACGGAACAAGACAAAATCTCTAAATGACATAACTAGACAAAAAAGACGTAACACGGAAAAACAACGTAAAAGACGTAGAAAAACAAAAGAAGACGTAGCAAGATGAAAATGACGTGAAGACAAACAAATGAGACATAAAAAGACATGAGACTTAAAAAAATGACAAAAGACATAACAAAACAAAAAAAATGTAACAAGAGAAAAGAAGTAACAGGATAAAAAAGATGTGACAAGATGAAAAAGCTCAAACTGCTATAAAAGAGGAATAAAGTTGTGGTTCCCCAGAGGACACCTCTGTCTCTACACCAGCTGTCTCTATCAAAATAAAACTGACCCTCACCCTGACCTGTTCTGTACGTCTGTTGACTCAGAGTGTCAGTAAAACTGGACGTGTCCTGAGGACGTTTACAGAGAAGAGTGTCTCTGAGGGACTTCACCTCCTGCGTTGCTTTGAGACAGAAGCTGCACCAGATCTTCTCTGTCGATGCTCTTTAAGAACGTGATCATCTGATCCTCGGCCTCCTGGGGGAAGAACTGCACCAGCAGATCGACCGTCCTGCGCCGCTCTGCCTGATCCAGTTTGGACGCTGGGATCTTTGTGGAGTTTTCCAGGTGCCATTTAAAACCATCAAAATCATCCGCTTTCAGTTTCTCCAGGATTTTCAGAAGCCGAACTTTGACTGCAGCCTGTTGTGACCTGTCAACATCAGAGGACACTTTCACTTTCTCTTTCTCCACACAGGTGATTTTAAAATTCAACAAACACGTGATCATTTATCTGTGAGTCCAGTTTAACATCACTCACATAAAATCAATCAAATCGATCAGAAGCATGAAGATAACTGAAGGTAACGCCTCTGAAACAGTGTTCAATGATTTTACAGTGTTCAGGCAGTAAAACACACACAGTTAAACAGAACCTGAACTTCCTGTCTGTCCACGAGAGACGTCTCCATCAGCAGAACCTGAACTTCCTGTCTGTCCACGAGAGACGTCTCCATCAGCAAGAACCTGAACTTCCTGTCTGTACACGAGAGACGTCTCCATCAGCAGAACCTGAACTTCCTGTCTGTCCACGAGAGACGTCTCCATCAGCAGAACCTGAACTTCCTGTCTGTCCACGAGAGACGTCTCCATCAGCAGAACCTGAACTTCCTGTCTGTCCACGAGAGACGTCTCCATCAGCAGAACCTGAACTTCCTGTCTGTCCACTGATTTCTGCTCTGTTTCTCTTCACATTCACACCCTGAAGTTTTCTGTCACATTTGAATCTATAAACACACAACTGTTTACCCAACACACACACACACACACACACACACACACACACACACACACACACACGTCACTCATCAGAGCAAACTGCAGAACAGAAACCAGATAAATTCTGTTCCACCATCAGCATTTACATTTTTTACGTCAAGAGGAAGACGAGGATCAAACTGAAAAGAAAGAAGAAGAAACAATCAAGTTTTTTCAAACACTCACTGATCCATCTTCTTCTTTTTGTTCTGTCAGCACACGAGGCAGAAGACTGGAAGAGAAACACATCAGGATGGAAGAGGAAGAGGAGGAGGAAGAGGAGGAGGAGGAGGAGGAGGAGCAGTTTGAGGAACATTTAAAGTGACAGTTCACCCAAACATGAACGTTCCCTCAGTGTCTCCTCCTCCTGTTCTGATGTGAGGATGATGAAGATCTCCAGGTCATAAAACTCCTGGAGCTTCAGCAGAAAACTGAACTGCAGACAAATCCAGAACAACTGAAGTGACCAGTTATATATTTTTATTATTATAATTATCCTTATTATTAATACAGACAGTAACAGTGTAACACAGTGACACCTGCTGGATAATAAGTGACACTGTTTACTGTGACATTCAGCTAATAGATTATATTAATAATAATCCTACAGTCAGTAACTTGTTGGTTAAATGTTCTCACCTCGAGGTTCTTTAGTAGACGTTCTATCTGACCAGCTGCTGTTCTCAAGTTGAAGAATAAACTTTTAACACCATTTTTCAAAATTCTTTAAAATACCTGCAAAAAGTAAATGTGAATATCTCCAACAGCGTGGCAGCAGGACAGACGTCATGTGCTGAGGAAGATCATGTGACGCCGTCGAAAGCTCCAGAACAGATGAGCTACGAAAGAACTTCTGCTTTGTGACATTCAACACTGAAGCCACCACAGTATATAGAACATAAACATACCAATAAAGATCCAATAAACTGACTGAAAATTCAGAAAATATTTTATAAACTGAAGTCTTCACTGGGCCAAAACTATCAAATCAAATCTATAATGATATTTAAATATTTTGTTTTGTATCATGTTTGATTCTTTTTTTCCCTTGTGGTCAACAAAAACAATAAAATCAACATAATCTGAACTGTTCAATGTAACATACAGATTATAATCAATGAAAATCCATTAAAAAGACAATAATTAGAAGGAGCTCACGTGTGTGAGTGAGTGTGTGTGTGTGTGAGTGAGTGTGTGTGTGTGTGTGTGAGTGTGTGTGTGTGTGTGAGTGTGTGAGTGAGTGTGTGTGTGTGTGTGTGTGTGTGTGAGTGTGTGTGTGTGTGTGTGTGTGTGTGAGTGTGTGTGTGTGTGAGTGTGTGTGTGTGTGTGTGAGTGTGTGTGTGTGTGTGTGTGTGAGTGAGTGTGTGTGTGAGTGAGTGTGTGTGTGTGTGTGTGTGTGTCTGTGTGTGTGTGTGTGTGTGTGTGTGTCTGTGTGTGTGTGTGTGTGTGTGTCTGGCCCATGAAACCATATTAGCAACAAAAACATAAATAAATTCAAATTGTACTCAGTTATGATTTTAAAAGTAACAAAGTAGTTTACTTGGAGTAATGTATACTCAGTATAGAGTACATGTGAAGTCACAGTCTTAATGAGGAGTTGAAATGAGTTACTTCCACACAACTTTACTGAAAACGAATTCATGACTTTTTATGGTTTAAATTATTCGGTTCTGTTGACGTGTTGAAATGAGAAGGTACATAAACAGTTTACTGAAAATATCTGAGTTTACTTCATCAACTCTAATCAACAAGTACACGTGACTAACTCCAGATATTTCATCTCAAATAATCAAATCTTTTTTTTTTTTACTGCTGAGGGATCCTGGATCACAGAGAGCAGAATGATGACTGACAGATTCACAGATAAATTATCTTCATCCTTGTATTTCATTCTCACATTATCAATATCAATTTACCATAAAATAATTCACAAAACATTCAGTAATTACAGGTTGTTTCAGTGTAGTAAATATTCATATTATTCTGACCTCATTGACAAGCTGCTGCCTGCAGTTCACTGATGATCCACCAGAGGGCAGAAGATCTGTCATAAACTAATTTATCAACTAATTAACTATGATACAAATGCTAGAAAATAAGTCACTTGTCAGTAGATGACATCATATTTAACACAGACACTTTTGACTTATTTGTGAATTATTTATTCATTCAGATTCACTTCAGACGAGTTTATTCAACATCTTCCTCCTCATCAGACAACAGAAACCACATCAGCTGCTCACATGGTGGCGCTGCAGCATCACCTGGACGACAGTCTGACATGATGCTGGGCTCATGTTTGACTCCATGTTATGATTTAAATAAAGTTTTTGATATAATTTGATATAATCACACACCTGTTCAATCTGGACACAGTCTGCCTGTGGGGGGCGCCACAAGCTCAACACCAACATTTTACCAATATTTTTCTGTAATCTGTGTTCTTTCAGTAATCTAATCAATTTAATTCATCAATCATTTTTTAATCAATTAACTAAAAAAGAAAAACAAAAAAATCTACAAAATGAATTCACAGATTCTTGACATCAAATCTTTCAAATAATTCTAAAATGTTTTAAAACAGTGATAATTTTCTTTAAAACGTTAAACTTTATGAAAATCTTTGGTAACACTTTAATTTCCATGAAATTTGTGTGATTTCTAAGAAATTTCAAATATATTATTCAGTAATTAACACCTATTTATCATAAAATATTGGGACCTGGAAATTGAAGCATCACCAAATATTCCACAACAATCTGCATCATCAAAATCATTCATGAATTTATTTATTTATTTTTTATCTGCATTAAAGGCTGAAAACACAACATGTGACAGATCATCACATGACACGGTCATTATGGTGAATATATCAACACTGATATCTGAGATCTCTGTGTTTGGTGCCACCTGGTGGTCATTTCAGGAACTGTTGGTTTGTACACAGACGTTCAGGAGGTTTTAGTTGTTCTTGTTTCATCCTTTCATCCGTCAGTCAAATGATGTGTGTTTAGTTTGTCCGTTTGGCAGGAAGTTGTTGCTGCTGGCGTCTGTTGTCCGTCTGGCGGTCTCTGCTTTTGTTCAGCTGCGGTCGATGAGCTGCTGCAGTTTGTTTTCGATCATCTTCAGTCTGACGTTCATGGTGGTGATAGTCGGCACAGGATAGCTGACATGGATCTGTTGGATCAATGATGTATTCATTTTCTCCTCACATTTGTCTCCATAGTAACCGTCCTGACACTCACACAGACTGTCGTTGGAGTCCAGCAGCCTCACGCACCGTCCACCGTTCTGACATGGGTTATTATCACAGACAGGCAGGCTTCTGGAGTAATGCATGAAAATATTACTTGTACTGCGACCCCACGTACATTTGTATTTCTGAAACGGCTCTGGCAACTCGACAAACTCCGACCCATAGATGACGTGTGTCGCTCGGACATGATCTGGCAACCAAATGTGTACTTGTGCCCCAGTTGTATCATGAGGGTTTGACCAAGAAGCTCTGCATTTCTCTTTGTCAGTTTTCGCAGTTTCACAGGATTCGTCTTTAAAACATGCACTGATAGCTTTCTGAATTGCCGGCAGATCTATTTCCGGAGCTTTCAGCTTGTAGTCAACGGCGACGGTGACTTTGCCCACAGGGATCTTAGTCAGATCGTGCAGGATGTAATTTCCATCCTCCTCCGTGTTGTACACCAGCACCACCCAGTCGTACCAGTCGTACTTTTTGTCCAGAGCGTCTTTCACCTTTGTAGCAATGTCCGTCTTATTGTCAGGACTGAGTTTTTTGCTGATCTCCAGCACATCGTTACTCATTAACTGCTTCTTGTTGTTCAGGCAGCGCTCCATAGCTTCAGACTGAGATCGATAGACGTCCCTGAACATCAGCGCACGTTTGGCTTCTTTGTTTGGAGGGTTCAGACCAATCAGTTTCCAGTAGGCCTCATTCAGCACTGTTCCCTTTACCAGCAAAGAGTTGAAGTAGAAGTTATATTTGCCGATCTCTCTGATGTCACATTTAAACTTCTTACTCAGCAGCTCATTGAGGTTTCTGCTGAGAGAGTTGCCGTGGGCCGTCATGTAGTGGTACAGGTTTGACACGCTGGCCTCGGTTCCTGTGTACTCGTAGTAGTTGGTAAATATTTCTGCCAGTCGCACTTTTTCGTCTTCGTTTTGTGCCAACTTGCTGTTCTCCAGAAACTCGTTTAGCTTGGTCCAGGCATTGAGGATGCGGAGCTCGTCCTGAGAGTAGACGCTGGCGTAGTTGAACCACTCCACATCTGTTGCCAGGTTGGAGATCTGAATGGAGAGAGAGTCCAGCTTCCTGTTCACCTCGGCAAACCCCTCCTTCACAGCATTCAGCACCGGGTCATCCTGAGGGATGAAGGCCAGGACCATGTTCACGGCGGAGAACAACACACCAACGCAACCAGGAGCCAGACTGGCAAACTTGGCGAGCTTCTTCATCACGTCTTTTGCCGATTCTTCCCATTTTTTTACCGCTGATACATCTTTGAATCCAGACAGAGTGTTCGTAACCAAGTCAAAAGTCGCTCTTACTTTATCTCTGGTCTCAAAAGGCTGGTCTCTCTTTGCCCTGTGGGGCAGTGAGAGGGCGGAAGAGGTGAGGTCATGTGACTGAGCCAAGGAGGTCGTCCAGAGAAGAAGAAGGAATGAAGCCAACAGCATTGAGGCCGTCAGCCGTGGAAACACCATGTCTGGAACACAGAATACAAATTTAAGACATTTCTAATAAAATAAAAGTTAAACATTTAAGAGCCAAAGTCAAATAAAAGATCTTCAAAACATTCAGGTACATTTAAGTGCAGCTTATTTCCCAGAAAAGTGTCCATTGTGGCTCGATGACTGATACTAACTTAAACATGTCAACTGACACGTCTATGAAGTCACATTAAAGCTGCGAGCAGCGTTAGACGGACCCTCGCGCCCTGGCTCCAGGGTGTGCGACGGCCGCGGCCCCGCGGCGGGACGTCCAGGTCGAATAGACTCTGAATTTTCACTTTCTTTTTTTCACTTGTACATCGTGTTCCAGGATATCAAGTATAGACCACAGTGTGAAAACTTCATGTAAATCAAATGATGATGTCACAGGAGGCTTACTTCCTGTTACCAGTAGGCGGCGCCACAACTAGAACTACTGATTGGCATGTAGATGTTTTCAGGGCGGGACTCTTATCAGACATGTGAAAGTTTGCACAGTTCAGATCATTTACACTTAAAGTTATAGCAGCATCATATTCTGTTCTGTTTTATTCCACTAATAAACTAATTTTTCATGTGTAATAAAATCGCCTGTTTGTCTGAACTGACGAGAATTTTAAAATAAAATAGATCCTCATTATCTAAATGAACAAGATAATTATTCATGTCACAAAATTCAGATCTGATCTGTCAGAATAAACATTAATTTTCATTTAATAAAATTCAGCTTTGGTTTTATGAATTAATGAGTGCCTCGTGTAAAAAAAAAAAAGCCCCCTTTTTATGAATTAACAAGAAAAATGTTTATTTAAATTTTTTTTTGGAATTAATGAGATAATCTTTTTCACGTAACAAAATTCTGCTTTGTGTTTCTCAATTAATCAGATTTTTGCTTTCATTAAAAAAAAAAAAAATCTGCTCAGTTTTTCTAAATAAATAACATTATTTACTATGTATAAAATCCCTTTTTATCTGAATTAAAAAGATTGTTAATTCATGTAACAAAAATCAGCTCTGTTTTTCTGAATAAATGTGATAATTTCATGTTTTTTTGTTGTTTTTTCCTTCTTTTGTTCCTGGATAAAATAAATCTTTGTTATTAAAAACTCAACGTAACGTTACAGTGTCTTCTTCTCTGAATCAGCAGCTCAGTGTGCGAGCTACTGCAAATAACCAACACAACGTTTAATGAGAGCACAACAGACGCAATGTATTAACAAGAAGAAGATTTTTTTTTACATTCAACGAGGTGAATATCAGCTGATAGTGATGTCTAACCCCTGCAGAATCTGTATCTGCCCCCCTTTTAAAATACCAGCAGATGCTCAGGTCATGAATCTGAATCTGAATATGAAGAAGGTTTCAGTACCTGCTGCAGGAATCAGAAGCTGCTGGACTCAAATAAACTCCGTCTCAGGTTGCTGCAGCTTTATAAACACACAACATGTCAACAGTGTTGACTTTGGCACTCAGTGGTTTCCAGTAATGTGGCCACATCATCACTTTTCTCTGTTTGAACAAGCCAAAGTCCACCCAGTGGTTCTACCTGAACCTGCACCACCTGACCCACCTGTACCATCTGCACCATCTGCACCATCTGACCCACCTGCACCACCTGCACCACCTGTACCATCTGCACCACCTGCACCACCTGACCCACCTGTACCATCTGCACCATCTGCACCATCTGACCCACCTGCACCACCTGTACCATCTGCACCACCTGCACCACCTGACCCACCTGTACCATCTGCACCACCTGACCCACCTGCACCACCTGACCCACCTGCACCACCTGACCCACCTGACCCACCTGCACCACCTGCAACACCTGACCCACCTGACCCACCTGACCCACCTGCACCACCTGACCCATCTGCACCACCTGCACCACCTGACCCACCTGACCCACCTGCACCACCTGCACCACCTGACCCACCTGCACCACCTGACCCACCTGCACCACCTGACCCACCTGCACCACCTGCACCACCTGACCCACCTGCACCACCTGACCCACCTGCACCACCTGCACCACCTGACCCACCTGCACCACCTGACCCACCTGCACCACCTGCACCACCTGACCCACCTGACCCACCTGCACCACCTGCACCACCTGACCCACCTGCACCACCTGACCCACCTGCACCACCTGACCCACCTGACCCACCTGACCCACCTGCACCACCTGCACCACCTGACCCACCTGCACCACCTGCACCACCTGACCCACCTGCACCACCTGCACCACCTGCACCACCTGACCCACCTGCACCACCTGCACCACCATCATTTACAGCCCAACAGTCACCGTCAGAGCAGCAGTGAGACGTTAAGCTGTCTCTTATTCACACTGGATCAAGAATGAGAACTTTAAAAAACAAACAACTATTAAGTTCAAATCTGTGATCAGTTAGTTTGTTGTTGACAAACGTGCAGAAGAGTAAACACTATCTACAATTTACATATGTACACACACACACACACACACACACAGATATATATCTGTATTTTTTCCATTTCTAAACTTGTTCTGTGTCAGAATTCACAACTTCAGACATTTTAAAAATGGGTTAGAATCCTCCTATTTTAATCTTTTTTTCCTCTCTTTTAAATGAAAATGTTGGTCCTTTATTCAGGCATAAAGAGGGTCAGCTATACCCCAAGGTCCCCTGTATCACTTCCTGGTTTTAAAAAAGGCGGGAATACTTCTCAAACTCTGGTAAACTTTCTATTTTTAGACAAATTCATTCAATAATTAAATTCAGAGAAGGAGGTTACGCTTCGACGATGGGATTGTCAGTGGAGTGCGAAACCCAAAATCCAGTGAATAACTGATCAAAAAAATCAAGGTAGCACATCTCAAGTCTGGAAGAACAAAATACTCACATTTCAGTTATTTATTTGGCATCGGAGCGTTTGAAGTACTATGCAGGTTTAATGTGATAATATACACAAGGACAGAGAAGGAACACAGCTGGGGGCGGGACCCAGTTATTTAAGAACCAATCACTTTTCTCTATCTGTGCCTCAGGTAACTCCGTTCCATATAACATTACGTTTCACAGAACATTATTACTGGCCGTCTTGAAACTGTACCTTACAAATTAAACCTGCATAGAACTACAAACGCTCTGATGAAGGCTTTGTGCCAAAACGTGTACGTGGTCGTTTTTTGTGATGTGAGCCAAATAAATAACTGAAATGTGAGTATTTTGTTCTTCCAGACTTGAGATGTGCTACCTTTTTGATTTTTTGGAGTTATTTATCCCATAATATTTCTATCAGATGTGTCTCAGCCATAACAAGTCGACTCTGTAGTTCTTCTACATCAAAGATCAATAAGAATTATGGATTAAAATGTGTATTTTGATTCACATGAAGAGACTCTGAGACACTTTAAAAAATAAAATGTCTGATCACTACGACGACGCTGTGAAAAGAAAACATGGAACATTTTGTCGAGTCTGGAAGACGTCAGATTTTCCATCAGAGTCGACGTCTACATTTAATCAATAATTTAATCAGCAGGCGGTTGGAACATTACAAGATTTAATAGACAAGAGTGATATAATAAATATATATTATATTTCTATTATATTTTGGTGGAATTGTCCATTTTACTGAGACAATAACTCAGTTTTAAAGCCTGAATAAAATGTTTTGTAAATGTTTTGGGGGAGTTAGGAGCTTTCAGGCAACAGATCTGTGACGTCTTATGAAACTGTTATTACTGTTGCACTTTTGAAAATGTTTCAAAAAATGAGCCAAACTGAGAAAAACTGTCGATCCTGTGCATACACTGTAAAAATCTATGCTCTGTTTTCACAGAGTTTTACTGAACTGTCAAAGGTTTCTGACTGTACAAACCCTGCAGTGTGTTACTGTAGATGCATTCTGACAAAACACTGCAACATTTTGTTAGCTAACTTATTTAGCTAACATTAGCATAATGAAATAAACACATAAAAATCATATAGACAGCATATGTAAATACATCATTAAATAAGACTTTTTTATTTTATTTAACTGGCTTGCAGGATTCAAACCTGTGACATCATCCATTATTGAAGCGAGTCCTGCTGAAATAACTGATCAGTCTGAACGGATCTTTGTATCGTGTTCTCTTTTATCGTCACTGTATCGTTTCAGTCGCACAATACACTTTTTGCTTTTTGTGCATTTTGGTTCCGTCTTTTTTCTAAATAACAGTATTTTATTGTAGTAAATAGTGCTGCAGCAATCAATTATTTTCATGGTCAATTAAATCTGATTGATTAATTCTTGATTAACTGATTAATAAATCCTGTCAAAGTGTTTCATGTAATAATTATTTATTATTATTATTATTATTATTATTTGATCATTTTCTTGATCAAATGATTAGTAATTTAGTCCATAAAATGTCTGACGTCCTTGAAACCAGAATTTATTCATATTTAAGAAACTACAAATCAGATCAATTTGACTTTTTTGTCTTTAAAGAAATTCTCCAAATACTTGGCAGTTAATTTAATAATGGATTGATAACGGTTTATTCTTTTTAATCGCTGCAGCTCTAATAAATGCAGTATACTGCAGGTTGTAAAATAAATTACAGTAATATTTTCACTAACAATGTATTTTAAATCCAGTGTTGATCTGTCAGACGTTGGTTGAATCTGTTGAATCAGTGAAATGTTCAGTATGTGGAGACGTGGACTGTCCTCGACCTGATTTTTTCATGTTTTATGGACTGTTTATAAAGACAAAGTCCTCTCAGTGGCTCCAACGTGGACCAACATCACTGTCACAATCTTTATTGAACAAGTCAATATTGCAAAAGTTTCCAGGAAAAAGATTTGGACTTTAATTTTCTGTATTATGACACGTTAAATCTTGTAAATTCCTTTGTCTTCTTTATCTTTTTGTTGCATTTTGTGTATCGTTATCAGAAGTTGCACTAGACTTTTTCATTGTCTGTCATTTTCACTGACAGGGTCATAAAAATCCCGTCATAATCTATTTTTACTGTCACTTTAATTTTTAAAATGATAATAATTACATATTCAATAGCATTTAATTTTCATTCATTTTTAATTAATATTCAGTCCAAACAGAGAATCCACACCGCGCCTCTTTTATCAACACCATCATCATTATTGGGCTTTTTGAAGAAACTTCAGCTGCTGTGACTCGAGGTGCGTTCAAGATGATCCAGGTCTGCGCAGAATCGATCAGTGCTGATCGCCGCGCAGTGCATGCTGGTTAGATTTGTGTCCGACTTGATCCCGACTTGCACATGTGGGCAACGATAACCTCATGAGATCGAGGCGCCGCAGTTTGTAGAGCCAGATGCTGCAGCTGCTTTCCACCAACTGCAAACACCTGACTGTCACCTGATCGATGAGCTGACAGGCTCTGATTGGTTCATAATTTTGACAACAAACACCACGTGTTGTATAAAATACTAATTTTCTGTGTAATTGTAATATTTAATGACATATTGATCTTCTGTTGTCTGATGAATAATCAGATATTTAGTGTCTGATAATAATAAAGGTTCTATATGACTGATCAAAAGAACAGTTTGGTTCTTTACAAGGCAGATAAAAGAACAGATGAGTCAAAAGGAGGATCTCTTCTATTTTAACTTCAATCAACGATCAAGAACGCACTTTATTTCTTCAGCTGTGATCAATGACCTGCAGACTACAGGTGACCTACAGGTGACCTGACAGGATGTTCGTGTCTCTTCCTCTAGTCTCTCTGAAGTCTGTTGAAAACTGTCCGACTTGACTGCAGCTTTTTGTCTCCACCTCCTGCTGCGTCCTGATCTCGTCTCTCCAGACGAGGCGCAGTTCATCTCGAACGAACCTAATAGCTAATTTATCTGCTCACTCGCCACCAAGTGGTCAGGGGTCTGAATTGCAACCTGTCAAAATGACAGATGACCTTCAGATTTTTCCGTCACCGTTTTAAAAAAACGGTCAACGACGGAAAATATTCGGTTAACACGACCCCTGATCGTTATGTCTTTTTTGTCTTGTTACTTTAATGTTGTTTATGTTGTTTTCACCTAGTTTTGTGTTTTTTGTCTTGTTATGTCTTCTTTCATCTTGTTCCATCTGTTGTGTGTATTTTACACTGATGATACATCAGTGAATCGTCTTTTACGTTGTTTTTCGTCTTATATCTTGTGTTTTTTTTCGTCTTGTAAGTTGTTTTTGTCTTTTTGTCTCTTTGCTATATCTTTTATATCATGTTTCGTTTTATTACGTCGTCTCCGTCTCGTCCCGTCTGTCCTGTGTGACGTCCTCTGATGGATCCACCAGTCAGTCGTCTTTTCTGTGTCTTATTGTTTCGTCCGTTCAGGTTGAAATCAGTCTTGATGTTTGAAGGCGAATCAATAATCAATAATTCACCTCAGAGTCATTCAAACTAAAGTAATGAGGAGGAGAAAGTTCAGATATTTGAGTTCAGATGTCAGAAAAATAAATAGTTGAGTAAAGTACAGATGCCTGAGGACTCTAAGTATTTGTACTCTGATTTGTTTAAAATATTTTGTAATTTTACTCTTTTACTCTTCTCCTCATTTTTCATTTCATATTCATTTGCTTGTTTGTTTACAGTATGTTTTATGTTTTTCTGTATTTTGTTGTCACTCTTTGTAATGTTCTTAATGTTCCTCTTTTGATATCATGTCATCTTCCTCCTCCCTTCCTCTTCATCCCTCTTCCTCTCTGTCTTGTTTTTTATTTCCTTCACTGTGTCTCTGTCTTTCTCTCCTCCCCACATATTCACCACCCTCCCTTCCTCCTCCCTCCCTTCCTCCTCCCTCCTCCTCCTCCTCCTCCTCCTCCTCCTCCTCTCTCGGTGTGTCTCAGCTGTCCTTGGTGCTGCTCGCTCAGATGGAGGCTGCAGTATTCTGCTGAGTCGTGGTGAGCCAGCATTCGCTCGCTCTGCCTCCAGCCGACAGACAAGCCTAAGAATCCTGCAGGAGGAAACTACAGCGCCCACAATCCTCTGGCCGCAGCCCTTACCGCCTGGCCCAGAGTGAAGCCCTGTGGAACCCTGGGAGTCGCGGTCCTCGCTAACTGGCTGGTGGTGGAGGCAGAGAGAGGGAGAGAGAGAGAGGGGTGACGTGCCATGACAACCGCCAGAGAGAGAGAGAGATAGAGAGAAAGGTGAGTTTATCTGTCTGTTTGTTGCTGTTTACCTCCATCCTTCCGGCTGTTAGCCATCATCTTCTCTCCTTCCTCTCCTCTCTCTGTCTCTACATCATCCATCCATCATCACTTTTTCATCCACCATCTTTACGTGTCTTTCCTTCTGTCAAACAGCGTCTCCATGTCTCCACTCTGACGCTGCAGTTTCCTGTTGGAGCTTCAGTCTTGTGGGAGCTGTGAGCTTTGTTGTCAGTGTGTTTGTCTCATTACATCTGACTGTGTGTGTGTGTGTGTGTGTGTGTGTGTGTGTGTGTGTGTGTGTGTGTGTGAGAGTGTGTGTGTGAGAGTGTGTGTGTGTGTGTGTGTCCATCTCCACCCAGTCTGAGCAGCAGCTAACAGATCAGTCTGATGTTCACCAGCAGCTCTGAGTGTTCTTCAGTGCAGCACTGACTTTAGAGCAACACAGCACGATACGAGACATTATGTCACAACATCACATGACATAACATGACATCATATCACATGACATGACATTACATGAAAACATGTTGTGACACAACATGACATGACAAGACAAGAAACAAGACAAATACCTGAGACATGATGAGAAGACGTCAGGGTTCAGTTTGGTTGGACACAGCTGTCCTCATGCTCGTGGACACTTCAGCAGGTTGAATGTTTGTGTAAACACCCTGTTGGGTGAGGTGGGAGGGTGAGACAGAGTGGTGATGCAGCGGGGTGAGACAGAGTGGTGATGCAGTGGGGTGAGACAGAGTGGTGATGCAGTGGGGTGAGACAGAGTGGTGATGCAGCGGGGTGAGACAGAGTGGTGATGCAGCGGGGTGAGACAGAGGGGTGAGACAGGGGGTGATGCAGTGGGGTGAGACAGAGTGGTGATGCAGCGGGGTGAGACAGAGAGGTGAGACAGAGGGGTGAGGCAGAGGGGTGAGACAGAGGGGTGAGGCAGAGGGGTGATGCAGCGGGGTGAGACAGAGTGGTGAGGCAGTGGGGTGAGACAGGGGTGAGGTGGTAGGGTGAGACAGAGGGGTGATGCAGCGGGGTGAGACAGAGGAATGAGATAGAGGGGTGATGTGGCAGGGTAAGACAGAGGGGTGATGCAGAGGGGTAAGACAGAGGGGTGATGCAGCGGGGTGAGACAGAGTGGTGAGGCAGCGGGGTGAGACAGAGTGGTGATGCAGCGGGGTGAGACAGAGTGGTGAGGCAGCGGGGTGAGACAGAGAGGTGAGGCAGAGTGGTGATGCAGCGGGGTGAGACAGAGTGGTGATGCAGCGGGGTGAGACAGAGAGGTGAGGCAGAGGGGTAAGACAGAGGGGTGAGACAGAGGGGTGAGGCAGAGGGGTGATGCAGCAGGGTGATGCAGCGGGGTGAGACAGAGTGGTGAGGCAGTGGGGTGAGACAGGGGTGAGGTGGTAGGGTGAGACAGAGGGGTGATGCAGCGGGGTGAGACAGAGGAATGAGATAGAGGGGTGATGTGGCAGGGTAAGACAGAGGGGTGAGGCAGAGGGGTGAGACAGGGGTGAGGCAGTGGGGTGAGACAGAGGGGTGATGCAGCGGGGTGAGACAGAGGGGTGAAGTGGTAGGGTGAGACAGAGGGGTGAGACAGAGGAATGAGATAGAGGGGTGAGGTGGCAGGGTAAGACAGAGGGGTGAGACAGAGGAGTGAGATAGAGGGGTGAGGTGGCAGGGTAAGACAGAGGGGTGAGACAGAGGAGTGAGATAGAGGGGTGAGGTGGTAGGGTGAGACAGAGGGGTGAGACAGAGTGGTGATGCAGCGGGGTGAGACAGAGTGGTGATGCAGCGGGGTGAGACAGAGTGGTGATGCAGCGGGGTGAGACAGAGAGGTGAGACAGAGGGGTGATGCAGCGGGGTGAGACACAGTGGTGAGGCAGTGGGGTGAGACAGGAGTGAGGTGGTAGGGTGAGACAGAGGGGTGATGCAGCGGGGTGAGACAGAGGAATGAGATAGAGGGGTGATGTGACAGGGTAAGACAGAGGGGTGATGCAGAGGGGTGATGCAGAGGGGTGAGACAGAGGGGTGATGCAGCAGGGTGAGACAGAGTGGTGAGGCAGTGGGGTGAGACAGAGGAATGAGATAGAGGGGTGATGTGGCAGGGTAAGACAGAGGGGTGATGCAGAGGGGTAAGACAGAGGGGTGATGCAGAGGGGTGAGACAGAGTGGTGATGCAGCGGGATGAGACAGGGTGATGCAGCAGGGTAAGACAGAGGGGTGATGCAGAGGGGTAAGACAGAGGGGTGATGCAGTGGGGTGAGACAGAGTGGTGATGCAGAGGGGTGAGACAGAGGGGTGAGGCAGAGGGGTGAGACAGAGGGGTGATGCAGCGGGGTGAGACAGAGTGGTGAGGCAGTGGGGTGAGACAGGGGTGAGGTGGTAGGGTGAGACAGAGTGGTGAGGCAGTGGGGTGAGACAGAGGGGTGAGATAGAGGGGTGAGGTGGTAGGGTGAGACAGAGGGGTGAGGCAGTGGGGTGAGACAGAGGGGTGAGGTGGTAAGGTGAGACAGAGTGGTGATGCAGCGGGGTGAGACAGAGGGGTGAGACAGAGGGGTGAGGCAGAGGGGTGAGGCAGCAGATGGCCTGTCAGCTGGGCTACCTGCCCACTTCACTCTCTCTCTTAGTCTCTGCCTGCCTCACTCTCCCTCTCTCTCTGTCCACTGTGTAAACAGGAAGCTCACTGTTGCCATGGAGACAGGCTACAACATGTTTTTTTGTTGCTGTTTTTTATTTATATGTAGTCAGATAGTGTCCAATCAGAGTGCACAGTCATGGATAAACAGTGGTGTTGGAATGTAACTAAGTACATTTACTACACAATTAACTACAACTACAATTCTGGGATACTTTTCTGAGTATTTCTATTTTTCTTTCTGTTTCTAATTCATTACATCTCAGCTTCAGTTGTCAAACTCTGCAGGTTTGACTGCACTGATTGGTCAGATGGTGGCGCTCTAAGAACAAATGTTACGTTGACCATTTTGAATTTTGTCCAAATCATTTCTTTCTTCTTTCTAATTATTTTGAGAATCAGATTAGTTTCATATCTGAACAGACCTGATCCTCTTATCCTGGTTTCTGGAATAACAGTCAGTCCACATGAGTTCTCTAGATCATACTGGTCCTCCTCCGTCCCCGAACCGTCTCTGAGCAACAGAAACAACACACACACACACACACACACACACACACACACACACACACACACACACACACACAGACCCAGAGTCAGTTTTATCTTAATGATCCACTGAGTCAGATTGATAACCAGATACACTGACAGGACAGACAGAAGCTAACAGACAGAAGCTAACAGACAGAGGCTAACAGACAGAGGCTAACAGACAGAAGCTAACAGACAGAGGCTAACAGACAGAGGCTAACAGACAGAAGCTAACAGACAGAAGCTAACAGACAGTAGCTAACAGACAGAAGCTAACAGACAGAAGCTAACAGACAGAAGCTAACAGACAGAAGCTAACTCATAACCTTTATATTCCATTTCTGCCATAAATCCCTCTAAATGTGACACAATAATTTAATCAATAATTTCCATCAATGAACTGACTTTCTGTCAGTGATGTCCACTTTTATTTTTCCTGTTCAGTGTAATTCATCTTCTTCCATCTGTTGACATTTTGTCTCTGTCTGTCTCTAAACAGTAACTGCTGAGTCATGTCTGCCAGCCTGGACGATACAGACAACGTCTTCGGTGAGTCTCACACACAACAAAAGTAACTAAGTACATTTACTCAAGAGTGCTACTTAAGTAGGCCTTATGTAACTAAATTATGACCCAACAGTTTATAGAAGCACAGCTGAAACTTTCGTCCATATAATCAATAAATTGATTGTTGTGATAATGTTTTAGTTATATTATCCTGTGTTTGTTTTGGTCCATCAGGAACACAGCAGCTGTCACTTTCTGGTTTGACTCTTTATTATCCAGCAAACACATAACGTTCCCATAAGGTTCCCATAAGGTTCCCATAACGTTCCCATAACGTTCCCACAGGTTTTTATTTGATAACTCTCCCAAAACATTCTAACAATGTTGTTTAAATATTTTTGTGCAACTAAATATTCCCAAAACAATCTAATAACCACATGAGGTAACCAGAGGTTCCCTGCTGGTAACCTTCAGGTAACAATCCCACAACGTACTAAGAATGTTGGGATGTTAAAGAGGAACGTTCAAGAAACCCCCCTGAACATTCAGCTAACTTTCCTAGATCGTTCTTGAAAACAATATCAATAACATTTATTTTACTCCATGTTATTCTAACATCCAGGGAATTTTAGAGGAAACATTCAGGTAACACACTCGGAACGTTCAACTAAATTTTTTAGAACGTAGTGGAAAATAATTATAACATTAATGTTCTGTATGATCATAAATTTGACGTACCGTTCAAGAATATTCTGAAAACATAAAAACAATCATAGTTTTCAAGCAGGAAAACCTTGATATCATAACTTCCAGGGAATATTAAGGGGAAACATTCAATTAACTTTCCTGGAACGTATGACAAACCTTCCCAGACTGTTCTGGAGACATAATTATAATGTTCTGGAAGGCAAACATGTGATAACAACTTAATAATAATAACCAAGTTTTACGGAACGTAAACAAGATTGTTTGTTTTGAAGTAAGAAGAACTTAACATTTTAACATCAAGGGAACATAAAGGGGAAACGTTGAAGTAATTTTCCAACAACGTTCTGGAAACGTAACATAACTTTGGTTTTATGTCAGAAAAATTTGCACTTTTAACATCCAGTGAACATTATGCAAGATTTCCAGAATCACAAACAGACATTCCTAATCATTAAAGTGGAAGATGGATCAATAAAAATATTGATAAATATTGATACAGTAAATCTGAATGTTTTCTTCTCTTTCTGTCTCATTTCTCCCTCTGTTCTTCTGTTCTCTTTTTTTCTTCTCTCAGTTTCTAATATCATCTAATGCCCCCCCCCCCCCCCCCCCCATCAGTCCTGTTGTCTCTTCTTCATCCCTCTTCATCCTCTCCTTTATTAAATCTGTCTTCCAAACCTCCAGCTCTTCTTCTCCTCTTCTTTTCCATCTCCTCCTCATCCTCCTTATAGGTTTACCCAGGTCTCCCCCCCCCTCATCCCCCCAGGCCCCCCCCCCCCCCCCCCCCCCCCCCCCCATCCCCCCAGGTCTCTCCTCCCTGGTCTCTCCTCCCCCCACCCGCCTATCCTCTGGGAAATAAGCTGCTGTCAGCTGGTTGTGGGGGAGGAGGAGGAGACACAGAACATTTACAGAACGTGTTCAGACAAATAACCCTGACAGCAACATTTGGTTCACGAAAACATTCTGAGAACGTTTGATTTTGGTTATCGGAACACTGACTGAACAATCCTGCGATGTTACACTGTGTCGATGTTAAAACAACACATACAGCAAGTTTTCTGACCAACGTTACTGTTATGTTCTCTGAATGTTCTCTGAAGGTTATTTGAATGTTCTAAACAGTCTACTTAAACATTTTCTCTTTATATTCCCCAGATGTATAAACAACAACTTTTTTCTACCAGCAAACATTATTGGTACATTTATAGAACATTCTAAGAAGGTTATTTAAATGTTCCCCTTAATGTTCCCTAGATGTTAAAAGTCAAATTAGCTTCTGCCAGTTAAAAGGAACGTTAAAAGCAACATTGTGCTAATTTTCCTAGAATATTCTGGAAACACTTGTTTTTGGTTCTGGGAGTTGTTTCAACGTTCTTGCCTAACATTCCCTCAATGTTAAAACAGCAACTTTACTGTTCTGTGATTAGAACATTCTTGGATGATTAGCTGAATGTTCAGGAAAGGTTACGTGAACGTTCCCCCATAATGTTCCCTGAATCAGAAATAACATTGTGGCTGCGCTCCCAGGATGTTCTGGAAAGGTTTGTTGAATGGTCTCTTAATGAAAGTGAGGATTAAGTCAGGTTTAGGTCAGGGTTAAGTCAGATTCAGGTCAGGTTTTGGTCAGGTTTAGATCAGGATTAGGTTTATGGGATGAACTGGGGTTAATGGTGATGAGCTGTTTCTGTGCACAGACCAGTCACACACACACATGGATGTGGTATCCAGGATTGTGATGGTGAAGATTAGATGAAGAATGCATTGTCTGTGTGTGTGTGTGTGTGTGTGTGTGTGTGTGCATCAGCATGTTGAATATTTGATGGAGCTCTGATGGGGTGAGTGGAAGGACGAACAGGAAGTCGTTATGTTGAAAACTTGTAGTGTCATCACAAATGAAGCTGCAGCCATAGAGGAGATCATCTGCTGTCACTGAGTGACATTCATCCATTCATCATTTCACTCGTTCATCATTTCACTCGTTCACCATTAAAAAGCAGAGACTCTTGTGATTTGATTGATGCCAAACACGTCGAGATACAGTCACACCAGCAAACAAACAATTACAACACTGATGCAACTCACCACAGAAGCTCCTCATGACTCCACTGTCAACAGAAACACTCATGTTTCATTCAGGGGGGTGTGACACGTAGCTGCGTGCATTTTGACCTCTGAGGTTGGAATAAATAGTTGGAACCTTATCATTATTATGTTAATCAGAGGTGAACTCACCTGTGACCAGGTGCTGAGGAGAGTATACACGTCTGCAGGTTCATGTAGGGTTGTGCCTCAATGGTAACTCTAGATTTGCAAAAAGTCCCACAGGATTTGAACACATCAGTTGTTCATATTAAAAGCAGCTCACATGTCAGAGATGTTTGCCTGCAGGGCATTTGCTTTGTTTGCAATCTAGCTAAAATGTCATGTGATATTATCTAACTGGTTCTAATCTTTAGAATAAAACCTAAACTGAATCTAAGTTTAATCTTCATTAAATGAAGCTAGTTTAAAAGTTTGGTGCAACATTAAAGCTTAAAAATGGGGTTGAGGTCATTATGTGGGTGGGGTCACCATGTTGATGTTTCAGATCTGAACGAGGCGATCCCAGAAACCGAGCTGCTGGACAACAGCATCCAGAAGGGCCGCGCCCAGCTGTCCGTCAAGGCTCGGAGGCACCGCCCCTCCAGGTCCCGTTACCGTGACAGCGTGAGCTCGACGGAGGGGGACGACAGCCTGGAGAGGAAGGTACAGCTCAGTGTGATGGAACACGTTGATATTTAGTTCCCTGAATGTTCCAGTGTGTCGAATGTTAAATAAACATATGAGTCATCACTTTAGAGACACCTGTGTCGTCATGGTTACCATAGCTTCAGTTCAGGGTTCATCACACGTTAAATCATTTAAAGACAGAAATGAAAGAACTGAGTGAAGTAATTTGAAAACACAACTAGAAGATTCGGAACATTTAAGAAAATCAGTTGAGTCATAAATGAGTTCTTACAAATCATCATAATGAGTAGTAATTAACAATTACAAACTGAATATATGAAACTACTGAAGTGTTTTATTTACTGGATCTGTGTTTGTCTTATCAGGACAGTCCGTTACACTCTGCCCGCTCACCTCTCCACCTGGCCATGCGAGGCTCCTCCCCCTCTCCTGATTCGCTGTTGTTGGCTCGAAGCCCTGCCTTCTCCTTCGACACATCACTGGTGGGACAAATCAGAGTTTTGGACATGTTTTAATGTTGTGAATATTCAGGCTAATCAGTGCTAATCAATGCTAATAAGAGCTAACAGAGGGGTTCTATGTGCACGCCTCCTCTTTGGCTCCTCAGGCACGTCACTCTCCAGAAGATGAAGGAGCGCCACTGGTTGCTCCCCCGCGGGGGCGGTACCATCAGCTGACCAATGCCACGTCTCAGGAGGCTTTGGTGACCCCCAGCAGCTCACCATCCAGGTCCTGCCCCTCCTCCGACTGCTCACGGGTTTACATGAGGAGGAGCAGGAGGCCGGACAGTGAAGGTACGCACACCTGAACACACACCTGAAAACACACCTGAAAACACACCTGAACACACACCTGAAAACACACCTGGAAACACACCTGAACACACACCTGGAAACATACCTGAACACACACCTGAACACACACCTGGAAACACACCTGAAAACACACCTGAGCACACACCTGAAAACCCACCTGAACACACACCTGGAAACACACCTGAACACACACCTGAAAACACACCTGAAAACACACCTGAACACACACCTGGAAACACACCTGAAAACACACCTGAACACACACCTGAAAACACACCTGAACACACACCTGAGCACACACCTGAACACACACCTGAGCACACACCTGAACACACAAATGCACCTGTCCATACATCTAAACATACACCTGAAAATATACCTGCCCTTGCACACATCCCTCTTTACACAAGGACCAGAATACCAGAAACACACCTGTCCACACCTGTCCACACCTGTCCAGTGTGAGAAACCTTCAAGTGAATCATTATTGATTCACATTATTACAGATAGTAATGTTTGTATGTGTGTGTGTGTGTGTGTGTGTGTGTGTGTGTGTGTGTGTGTGTGTGTGTGTGTGTAGTGCTGGTCTCGGACTCGAGTCGAGACACGAGTCCAGCTGATTCTAGCAGTCCAACTGTCATCTTTGACAAGAAAACAAAGAGACGCTTCCTGGACCTCGGGTGAGACACACACACACACACACACACACACACACACACACAGACACACACACACACATTGTTTTCGTCTTGTTTTCATCCTTTTTATGTTCTGTTTTGCATCTTTTAAATTGTTTGCATTTTGTTATGTCATTTTTTTCTTGCTACCTGTCACGTTGTTTTTGTTGTTACATCATTGTTCAGCACAAGGATGCAAGAAAAAAAAAACCTCACTGTCATTAAACCTAAAGTAATGAGCCTGTTTTGAAAATGTGAGGAGGAGAAAGAACAGATATTTGTGTTCACATTAGATAAATAAATACTCAAGTAAAGATATCTGAAAACTCTACAGAAGTGCAGTAACTAAGTATTTGTACTCAGTTACTTTCACCGCCAGTAAGAATGATAAACTGTACTGATCACTGCTGAGAGTAAAGAAGTGTCGATGTGTCTCTGTCAGGGTGACGCTGCGGCGTTCGTACATCAGGGTGAGGAAAGATAAATCCAACAGGCTCTCTGTGGGCAGCAGGTGGGTCCATCACACACAGAACTTCAGAAAGTTCCACATTTAACACAGAACAACAGAACCAAACAACAAACCTTCTCCTCTGTTCTCAGAGAGCCATCTGAGAGTCCGTCCCGGTCTTCAGGATCCTTCGTCCCATTCTCCTGGTTCACTGAAGGACGAGGGTCTCTGTCCTCCTCTGGGACCCCACCCTGTTCCCCCAAAATCACTCCGCTGAGTTCTCCAAGACCCCGCAAGTCTCACTCCCAGGTACAGAACATCCTCCATGTTCACCTGCTGATCATTCACTCATTCATTCAGAAGTTCAGTTTGTTCTTCTGGTGTCTGTTCTTGTGGTGTCTGTTCTCCTGGTGTCTGTTTCTCTGGTGTCTGTTCTTCTGGTGTCTGTTTCTCTGGTGTCTGTTCTTCTGGTGTCTGTTTCTCTGGTGTCTGTTCTTCTGGTGTCTGTTCTTCTGGTGTCCGTTCTTCTGGTGTCCGTTTCTCTGGTGTCCGTTCTTCTGGTGTCCGTTTCTCTGGTGTCTGTTCTCCTGGTGTCTGTTTCTCTGGTGTCTGTTCTCCTGGTGTCTGTTCTTCTGGTGTCTGTTCTTCTGGTGTCCGTTTCTCTGGTGTCTGTTCTTCTGGTGTCTGTTTCTCTGGTGTCTGTTCTTCTGGTGTCTGTTCTTCTGGTGTCTGTTTCTCTGGTGTCTGTTCTTCTGGTGTCTGTTCTTCTGGTGTCTGTTTCTCTGGTGTCTGTTCTTCTGGTGTCTGTTCTTCTGGTGTCCGTTTCTCTGGTGTCTGTTCTTCTGGTGTCTGTTTCTCTGGTGTCTGTTCTTCTGGTGTCTGTTTCTCTTGTGTCTGTTTCTCTGGTGTCTGTTCTTCTGGTGTCTGTTTCTCTGGTGTCTGTTCTTCTGGTGTCTGTTCTTCTGGTGTCTGTTTCTCTGGTGTCTGTTCTTCTGGTGTCTGTTCTTCTGGTGTCCGTTCTTCTGGTGTCCGTTTCTCTGGTGTCCGTTCTTCTGGTGTCCGTTTCTCTGGTGTCTGTTCTTCTGGTGTCTGTTTCTCTGGTGTCTGTTCTCCTGGTGTCTGTTTCTCTGGTGTCTGTTCTCCTGGTGTCTGTTCTTCTGGTGTCTGTTCTTCTGGTGTCCGTTTCTCTGGTGTCTGTTCTTCTGGTGTCTGTTTCTCTGGTGTCTGTTCTTCTGGTGTCTGTTCTTCTGGTGTCTGTTTCTCTGGTGTCTGTTCTTCTGGTGTCTGTTCTTCTGGTGTCTGTTTCTCTGGTGTCTGTTTCTCTGGTGTCTGTTCTCCTGGTGTCTGTTCTCCTGGTGTCTGTTCTTCTGGTGTCTGTTCTCCTGGTGTCTGTTCTTCTGGTGTCTGTTCTTCTGGTGTCCGTTTCTCTGGTGTCTGTTCTTCTGGTGTCTGTTTCTCTGGTGTCTGTTCTTCTGGTGTCCGTTTCTCTGGTGTCTGTTCTTCTGGTGTCTGTTTCTCTGGTGTCTGTTCTTCTGGTGTCTGTTCTTCTGGTGTCTGTTTCTCTGGTGTCTGTTCTTCTGGTGTCTGTTCTCCTGGCGTCTGTTCTTCTGGTGTCTGTTCTCCTGGTGTCTGTTCTTCTGGTGTCTGTTCTTCTGGTGTCTGTTTCTCTGGTGTCTGTTTCTCTGGTGTCTGTTCTTCTGGTGTCTGTTCTTCTGGTGTCTGTTCTTGTGGTGTCTGTTCTCCTGGTGTCTGTTTCTCTGGTGTCTGTTCTTCTGGTGTCTGTTTCTCTGGTGTCTGTTCTTCTGGTGTCTGTTTCTCTGGTGTCTGTTCTTCTGGTGTCTGTTCTTCTGGTGTCTGTTCTTCTGGTGTCTGTTCTTCTGGTGTCTGTTTCTCTGGTGTCTGTTCTTCTGGTGTCTGTTCTTCTGGTGTCCGTTCTTCTGGTGTCCGTTTCTCTGGTGTCTGTTCTTCTGGTGTCCGTTTCTCTGGTGTCTGTTCTTCTGGTGTCTGTTTCTCTGGTGTCTGTTTCTCTGGTGTCTGTTCTCCTGGTGTCTGTTCTCCTGGTGTCTGTTCTTCTGGTGTCTGTTCTCCTGGTGTCTGTTCTTCTGGTGTCTGTTCTTCTGGTGTCCGTTTCTCTGGTGTCTGTTCTTCTGGTGTCTGTTTCTCTGGTGTCTGTTCTTCTGGTGTCCGTTTCTCTGGTGTCTGTTCTTCTGGTGTCTGTTTCTCTGGTGTCTGTTCTTCTGGTGTCTGTTCTTCTGGTGTCTGTTTCTCTGGTGTCTGTTCTTCTGGTGTCTGTTCTCCTGGTGTCTGTTCTTCTGGTGTCTGTTCTCCTGGTGTCTGTTCTTCTGGTGTCTGTTCTTCTGGTGTCTGTTTCTCTGGTGTCTGTTTCTCTGGTGTCTGTTCTTCTGGTGTCTGTTCTTCTGGTGTCTGTTTCTCTGGTGTCTGTTTCTCTGGTGTCTGTTCTTCTGGTGTCTGTTCTCCTGGTGTCTGTTCTCCTGGTGTCTGTTCTTCTGGTGTCTGTTCTCCTGGTGTCTGTTCTTCTGGTGTCTGTTCTTCTGGTGTCCGTTTCTCTGGTGTCTGTTCTTCTGGTGTCTGTTTGTCTGGTGTCTGTTTCTCTGGTGTCTGTTCTTCTGGTGTCTGTTCTTCTGGTGTCTGTTTCTCTGGTGTCTGTTCTTCTGGTGTCTGTTCTTCTGGTGTCTGTTCTTCTGCTGTCTGTTCTTCTGGTGTCTGTTCTTCTGGTGTCCGTTTCTCTGGTGTCTGTTCTCCTGGTGTCTGTTTCTCTGGTGTCTGTTCTCCTGGTGTCTGTTCTCCTGGTGTCTGTTTTCTGGTGTCTGTTCTTCTGGTGTCTGTTCTTCTGGTGTCTGTTCTTCTGGTGTCTGTTCTTCTGGATGTACCAGCATGGGATCCTCCTGCAGATTTTCTGGCCTTTCTTGGTCGACAGAGTTCCACTATCCACAGCTAAGGTCTCTGAGAGGATGGTCAGTAGTGTCAGTAGTGTTCTACAGAGCTGAGCAGCATCGTCCTGAATGGGCAGAACAACAACCTGAAGGTTCCGATCAGCAGCCTGAATGCAGAATTCATGGTGACCCATACAAGGAAGGTGCTGCAATACTGAAAGTCTTGTGACTCAAAAGTTCCTCAGTCTGGACAGGACAGGTCAGGACGGAAGCTGAGAGCAACAGAATGTTGCTGAGTCCATCGAGGTTGGATGTCTCGGGTTCACAGGTCGGTTCCACGCAGGACCGACAACCTGCTGGGCATCACAGGGGCCAGAAGGTGACTGAGGCAGCAGAAGATGCTAGAAGGTGTCTGTGGATCAGGAGACGAGAGCTGTGGGGGAGGGAAGTGCTACCTGGACCACCGGGGACGGCTCACCTGGGCGAAGGTGTCCGATGGTTGACCCTAGGTTACATCACTGATTATGTGTCCAGGTGCATCACAAGATGATGCATGTTAAAGCTATCTTCATTAAGAAGGTTCCTGCCCTGATCACAAAGGTTCCTGCCCTGATCACAAAGGTTCCTGCCCTGATCACAAAGGTTCCTGTCCTGATCACAAAGGTTCCTGCCCTGATCACAAAGGTTCCTGCCCTGATCACAAAGGTTCCTGTCCTGATCACAAAGGTTCCTGCCCTGATCACAAAGGTTCCTGTCCTGATCACAAAGGTTCCTGTCCTGATCACAAAGGTTCCTACCCTGATCACAAAGGTTCCTGTCCTGATCACAAAGGTTCCTATCGTGTTTATTTTTCATAAACAGGAGAACATCAGATTAAAAAGAAACAATTCTAGTTGTGAAGTACTGACAAAAAGAGACACCTCGCAGCCAATCAGAGACCAGGTTCTTCTGAAGGCGAGTTCTAGTAGTGAATTACAGTCCAACACACACACACACACACACACACACACACACACACACACACACACACACACATAATATAATCACACAGCTGTGGTTTGTTTTGAGGTTGATGATAAAATTTCTGTTGTTGTAGCCTGTGTGTGTGTGTGTGTGTGTGTGTGTGTGTCTGTCTGTGTGTGTGTGTGTGTGTGTGTGTGTGTGTGTGTGTGTGTGTGTGTGTGTGTGTGTGTGTGTTCACCATTAAAGCTAAGAGGAAAAAGCTCCATTAAAAATCCATCAGAGAGCTGCTAATGGCTGTAATAGTGTGTGTGTGTGTGTGTGTGTGTGTGTGTGTGTGTGTGTGTGTGTGTGTGTGTGTGCGTCTGTGTGTGTGTGTGTGTGTGTGTGTGTGTGTGTGTGTGTGTGTGTGTGTCTGTGTCTGTGTGTGTGTGTGTGTCCATCCACTGCTGAAAATAGTCCCTAACAGAAGCTGTTTCCAACCTGTCGGCGCTCTCTGCTGGACAAACTGTGTCATGGCGACCAAAGGACCAAATTTGTGTGTGTGGTTTGTGACGTTTGGACGTGATGATGAAGAGGCAGTAATAATAAATGCAGCTGTTTGTGCAGATGTTTTACACTGTGTGTAAATAAAGTTACTTTTGAATCTTCTTCTTCTCTTGTTCCTTCAGGAGTCTGCTCTCAGTGAGGAGTTCTCTCCTCCTCACACCTCCTCCTCCACCTCTCCTCCTCCTGTCGACTCCTCCTCCAGATCCTCCCACCCGTACCACACTCTGTCCCAGTCCTCTGATGAGGTACCACACACTCAAAGACACACACACAAACACACACAAGAACAAACACGATGTCTCGAGGACGACTCTGTCAGCGTCACACATGTTCAGTCTGTGAGTGAGACAACCTGCGTGGACACATCAAAGTGTGAGGACTGTCACATCGTTATGTTGTTTTTGTTTTCTTACGTCTTTTATTGTTTTTGTCTTGTTGCCTCGTTTACGTTTTTTTCTTGTTGCGTCTTTTACATTGTCATGTTTTTTTCATCTGATGTTGTTTTTGTCTCGTCACATCTTTTACTCTGATTTCGTCTCTACACCCTTTTCATCTTTTGTGTCGGCATTCAGCTACAAACATGACTGAGACACATTTTAAATTTGTACATTAGAGAACTTGAGTAGAAACTGCATCAACTGGAATAAATCCCTAAATGAGTGTTTTCTTTGGCTGAGGTGGAAAAGTTGGTGTATCAATAAAACATGATGAGACTACATGCAGACAGACTCAGAATCAGTCATGATGTACAGGAAGCGTGTGACTTCATTCTGACCGCAGAGTTGGCGCCACCTGCTGCTTATGTTCATAAACAACCTCCTAATAATCACAGAACCACAGCGGATGTAAAGGAGCATTCTGTCACATTTTATTTAGACTGTTTCAGAAAGAACGACGTCCAGAAACTTGACGTGTCCATAGAGCATCACAGACCTGTTAGCATGACTGCTGGCTTCTCCTCCTCCTTCTGTTCCTCCTCTTCCTCCTCAGCCCTTCGAGGACCCGTCCTGTCCGGTGTCTTCGTGGACGACTCAGCAGGTCTGTCAGTGGCTGAAAGGACTCAACATGGAGCAGTACGTCCCAGAATTCAGTGCAAGAGACGTGGATGGACAGGAGCTGCTGCAGATGGACGGCAACAAGCTGAAGGTGAGGATGAGGGGGGGGCGTCCTCTGTGGGGTCTGAGCATGCTCAGTTCATCTCAAAGTCTGAGCAGAGACTTTGTTTTCATCCAATCAGAGTGCAGGGTTGCAACGACTCATGTTTGGAATAAAAAAAAGATCAAAAGTTAGGAAGAAAAATATAAACTTCTGCGTCTTGTTTTGTCTTTTTTTTTTTTGTGATATTTGTATCCAAAGTTCAAAAAAAGAAATTCTCAAGAAAAGTAAAGTACTCGAGTACAGTAGTAACTAGCAGCGTACCTGCACACACACAAACATCTGAAATTAATCTGTTTCTTAGAATTTCATAATTTTGAGTTACTATGAATAACTTTAATTTACGTATGAAATCTAATTTCTAATCAATATATTTATAAAGTTTATTGTTTTGTGACATGTTGGACAGTTTGACATCAGAGAACAACTGAAATCTGAACCAGAAACTGTCCCAAAGCCAACATGACTCAGTCTGATGGTATCTGTAGACACTGACTGACTGTGTCCTCTGTCCTCTGTCCTTGTCCTCTGTAGGGTCTGGGCGTGCTCAGTTCGACCGATCGCAGCGCCCTGAAACGTCGTATCAAAGAAATCCAAACGGCAGCAGAGAAGGAAAGAAAAGCTCTGGACAAGATGGAGAAACAGAAAGAAAAACAACGAAGAAAAGACCAAGAACAACGCAGGAACTGAGCACCGCCACCGGGGGGGACGGAGGACAGAGGACAGACAGGGGGAGGACAGAGGGCAGGACTGAGGACAGACAGGGGGAGGACAGAGGGCAGGACTCAGGACAGACAGGGGGAGGACAGAGGGCAACCAGAGGGAGGACAGAGGGCAGGACAGAGGGAGGACAGAGGACAGACAGGGGGAGGACAGAGGGCAGGACTCAGGACAGACAGGGGGAGGACAGAGGGCAACCAGAGGGAGGACAGAGGACAGACAGGGGGAGGACAGAGGGCAGGACTCAGGACAGACAGGGGGAGGACAGAGGGCAACCAGAGGGAGGACAGAGGACAGACAGGGGGAGGACAGAGGGCAGGACTGAGGACAGACAGGGGGAGGACAGAAGACAGACAGGGGGAGGACAGAGGGCAGGACAGAGGGAGGACAGAAGACAGACAGGGAGGACAGAGGAGAACCAGGGGTGGACAGAGGACAGTCAGGGAGGACAGAGGAAAACCAGAGGGAGGACAGAGGACAGACAGAGGGAAGACAGAGGAGAACCAAGGGGTGGACAGAGGACAGACAGAGGGAAGACAGAGGAGAACCAAGGGGTGGACAGAGGACAGACAGAGGGAAGACAGAGGAGAACCAAGGGGTGGACAGAAGACAGACAGGGGGAGGACAGAGGAGAACCAGAGGGTGGACTGAGGACAGACAGAGGGAGGACAGAGGGGATGTGGGGGTGGATGGGTCTTGAAATGTCCTGGAAATGACAAATATAAATGTGACCCAGCTTATTTTGTTCATAAAAGGTTCTTGGAATGTTTTTTCTTGGCTCTGAGAACCCTGACTGAACGTTCCTGCATAATGTTCCCTGGGTTTTAAGATGTATGAGGTCAGTTTACTGTCAAACGATCCGAGCGTCCAGTTAGAAAGAACAAAAGATCAAATCATGCACAGATCATGTCGTGTATATTTTCTCTGAGAGAATAAAAGTTACAACTTTACTAAACTACAAATACAGATTGTAGTTTTATGGGTGGATTTTCTTCATTATGTATCGAGTGGAAGATCACATCGATTCTACAAACTGAGGATGTGTGAAAGATGAAAAAGCTAATTATCGTCCTAACAAGGTTGTTTATGAGCGATAAAGTTTATAAACTAAGAGAAAACTTTAAAAATGTTGTTGAGCTGCATGTTCATAAAATCACAGAACGAATCCTTATAATGTAAAAATGAAACATAATGTAACAGCAGCATCACGTTGTCATGGTAACCTCCGTTTGGTGATGCAGTCATTTTCCCACAGTTTGTAGAATCGATGTGATTTTCAACTCGATACAAAATCCACCCAAAAAACTACAATCTGTATTTGTAGTTTAGTAAAGTTGTAACTTTCTGAGTTTTATTCTCTCAGAGAAAATATACACGACATGATCTCTGCATGATTTGACCTAAACAAGAGTTTACAACGTTTTTATTTATGCACAAATATAAACTAAAATACACACATTTTTAATATGTGCACGACTTTTTATCAGATCGTTTGACAGTAAACTGACTCATAAAGATGAAACCAACGTTAGCGTTCCGTTCCCAGAACATTCTGAGGTTATGACGTTATAATCTGAAGTTTTCTTACGTTGTGGTTTCCAGAACGGGTTGGTTGAATTTTTCTCTTTGACATTTAATAGATGTTGAAATGTTGAGTTTCTCCTTCTTGTAAATATTATTGTCATATTTCCAGAATATTCTGGAAAGGTTAGTTGAATGTTCTAAAACAAAGTTACTTGAATGTTTCTCCTTAACATTCCCTGAATGTTTTTCTTACTTGAAAATAATGTTTTTGACACGTTTGCAGAATGTTTTAGGAATGTTATTTAAATGTTTACCCTAAATGTTCCCTAGATGTTAAAATGGAAAGTTTTTCTGACATAAAAACCAATGATATTGTTACTTGAATGTTTACGTTAACGTTCCGTCGATGTTAAAATGTTGAGTTCTTCCTACTTGGAGGCAACATTTTAAAAACGTTTCCAGAAGGTTCTGGGAAGATTAGCTGAACGTTTCCCTGTAATGTTCCCTCAAAGTTATAATCATAGGTTTGCCTACATTCTCGTTAGGTTTCTAGAACGTTCTGGAAGGTTGGTTGAATTTTTCCTTTTAATGTTCAGTAGGTGTTGAAAAGTCAAGTTTTTTCTACTTGACAACATTATTGATACGTTGCTAGAACATTCATGGAAGGTTAGCTGAACGTTACAGGGAAGTTACTTCAATGTTTCACTTTAATGTTCCCTTGAAGTTACGACTGTAAGTTTGTCTTATGTAAAAAGAACTTTATGGTTATGTTCTCAAAACATTGTGGGAAGGTTATGGGAACATTTTCCTCTCAACGTTACCTGGATGTTAAAATAACGTTGTGGTTTCCAGAAGCTGAAGGTTACTTGAAAGTTTGTTTTGGTTCCCTCAATGTTAAAATGTCAAGTTAGCTGAATGTTCAGGGAAGTACACTCAGATGTTCCCCTTGATGTTCCCTGGATGTTAAACGTTTTTCTGACATGATTGTAACATTTCCAAAATGTTCTGGGAAGGACTGCAGTCCCAGAACATTCATTTGCATTCAGAACATTCTTAGAACGTTATGAGAGAGTTAGCTAAAATGTTACCAGCAGGGAACCTCAGAGGAACATCATTCAAATTAACCATCAAAGAACATTACTTTGTGTGGTTAGTAGAACGTTTTGGGAATGCTGCATGGAACAAAAGCATTACAGACTCGTAAGAAACGTTCTGGGAACGTTGTGTGAACGTTATGTGTTAGTTGTCCTGGTTTCTGCAGCAGCTATTTGAAAAATCATGAAATAATAAAACTGAACATTGACGACACATTTCAGGCTCCGGTACGGTGGCCCTGATGGACAAACATTCTGTTTTCACTCCTGGGCTTTTATTTTGAAGTATTAAATTGTTTTTTTTTTAACATTTTTATGTTAAAATGTTGGTTTCAACAAAAACTACAACAAAAATGTATTTATTGATATTTATTTATTTTGTTTTATCTTTTGAAAGCTAAGACTAAAATAAAAACTGATATAATTTAAGACAAATTCACAATATTTCTTTCAGTGTTTTTGGTTTTGATTTTATGCGTTTGGTCCTTTGGGGCCACCGTAAGAGTTTAAAGGACTCATCTCCTCTGGCGCTCACTATCCCACAATGCACTGCACATCACAAGACTTGTGTAAAGGTGCGTTCAGGTGCTCTCTGAGTGGATGAGATGTAAGGCAGCAAAGAAAAGAAACTAAACAAAATACTTCAGTGTGACATTTGATCAGGACTGAAAACGTCACAGATATTTGATTTAGGAGCAGCGTCTGTCTGTCCTCTGCAGCGTCTGTCTGTCCTTTGCAGCGTCTGTCTGTCCTCTGCAGCGTCTGTCTGTCCTCTGCAGCGTCTGTCTCGTGTGTCTCATGTACGGAGGCTGTCAGTCCTCTGCAGCGTCTGTCTGTCCTCTGCAGCATCTGTGTGTCCTCTGCAGCGTCTGTCTGTCCTCTGCAGCGTCTGTCTTGTGTGTCTCATGTACGGAGGCTGTCAGTCCTCTGCAGCGTCTGTCTGTCCTCTGCAGCGTCTGTCTGTCCTCTGCAGTGTCTGTCTCGTGTGTCTCATGTACGGAGGCTGTCAGTCCTCTGCAGCGTCTGTCTGTCCTCTGCAGCATCTGTGTGTCCTCTGCAGCGTCTGTCTGTCCTCTGCAGCGTCTGTCAGTCCTCTGCAGCGTCTGTCTGTCCTCTGCAGCGTCTGTCAGTCCTCTGCAGCGTCTGTCTCGTGTGTCTCATGTACGGAGGCTGTCAGTCCTCTGCAGCGTCTGTCTGTCCTCTGCAGGGTCTGAATTTAAGGTCATTTCAAAAACTTAATTTTAAGTGTTTTCACAAATTCAGATATAAAATTGAATGATCTTGTTTTCAAATAAAATTAATAGAAATTTGTTATTTTCACATCAAAACATCAAATGTCATTTTTACTGGTCAAATTCAGACTCCAAATGAAAGGTGACGAATATAAATCTGTCCAATCAGGTTCCATCCTGTTGGTCATGTGACCAAAGACAAAACAGAAAGAAGAGAAACCTGCACGATTTCAGAGGGAACTTCGATAAAAGCACTTGAACACATCGTCAATTTTATCTTGATGAGCAGGTTGGCCACGCCCCCTGACAGGAGGCGGGGCCTGACCTGTGACACAGCTTCTGTATTCTGCAAAATAAAAACAAACTTTATTTTCCTGAAGAGAAACATAAGTAAACATTTCTCTGAGGATGAAATATCATGAAGGAGCCTGAAAGAGACACAGCTGAAGGTGATTGGTTGTTAGAGGAAGTGACATCACAGAGGAAGTCAGACCTTCAGACGTCTGATGATTGTTTCAGTCTGTCCCGACCTTTGAGTCCAACGTTTCGATTTCTTTCACAAACAGGAAACTGTCGACTGTAAATTAAGAAAATAATATTTCGTCATCTATCAACAACCGAGCTCAGAACCGGAGAACCCAAGAGAACCAAAGAAAACTCGACACCACTGAGGACAGAACACAGGGTCCACAGTCTTTACTGCAGTAGAAGTAATAGTAGAAACTTGTTTACTGCAGTAAAAGTGAAACAGTTCAGGCTCTAAAATGTAAAAGTAAAAACTCGTCCTCTGAAGGACGTTTCTGTTTCTGTCCAAAGACGAGTGAAGCTCAGCGTTTCTCCGTCTCCGTCTCCGTCTCCGACATTCTCGCAACTTTTACATCGTTTATGTCTTGTTACATTTTCTACTTTGTTTTGGTCTTATTACATTTTGCTATATTTGTCGTTACTTCATTTTCATCTTGTTACTTTTTTTTTTTTTACATATTTTTTTGTTGTTTCATGTTTTTGTCTTTAAATGTTTTGGTCTGATTCCATTTTCTGCTGTTCTCGTCTTTTTTTCATCCTTTTGATCTTTTCACATTTTTTTCTTATTTTTATTGTTATTGTTTGTTTCTGTCTTTTTCATCACGTTACATAAACTTCATTCATCTTCTCACGTTAGCCGTCTTAGAAAGTGTCTCTGTCCTTCTTGTGGACAGTAGAGGAGCTGCAGTGTCTGTCCCACATGTCCACTGTGGACAGGAAGTCTGAAGCACTGAGGCAACGACCAACCAAAATATCTTACACCTGTTTTTGTGTCTTTATGGTGAAATATACAAATATTTGATATCTATAATATATTTCATGTATTATTCTGTGTATATTTTACATTTATACACACCACACTGCAGTATATGCGGAGCAGAATGGAATGCACCCCGAGACACAGACTGGGGAAGACAACCAAACACCAAATAAAGAAGAAAATATTTTTTATTTTATTATTAAAATCAAACGTACAAAGACTTCTGATTGGCTCTCACATTTTGTTCCATGAGGAGAAAATTTTAAAATTTCTATAAAATCTAATTCTTCATAAAAAAAATAAATAAATACAATCACCCACAGGGTTTACATTTCAACGTCCACAGACACTTTTAAAAATATAGAATTATGATATAAAATTTAATTTTCCACCTGTTTACAAAAATAAATGAATAAAAATGTGATTTTCATCTTTTGCATCGTTTTGTCTTTTAGAAAACGTGAGAAATGTTTCAGTTTCACTCGTCAACACAAAGCCTGAAACTGTGATGTCATCACTCCTCTGACATCATCACCATCACCTCCTGCAGTGACTCTCTCTCTCTCTCTCTGTTTGTTTTAAGCCTCTCTCGTCCCATCAGTTCCTCCAAAAAACAATAAATATTTGTCCATAAATAAATAAATGAAATAAAATAAAATAAAACCTCACTAATAAATAAAAACATGATCAATACAAACATCAAATACAAGCTCAGAAATATAAATAAATAAACAATGTGTAGAAACACATGCAGCAGCAGTGACATCACATCCTGTTGCTGTTTCACAATAAGAGCATGCTGATGATTCACCATAGGAGAGGCTTTTACTGTGAAACAGGAAGTGATGCTTCAACTGTAAACCTTCAGTTCTGATCAGAACAATAACCAATGATTTTTTTTATTGATTACTGTAAAGGTAATTTTGATTATTGATTAGTGTAAAGACTGTGATGATTATTGATCAGTCTATCAATTATTAACAGGGTTTTGGTAAAAAAGTTTCTTGTTTTGACCTCAAAGTTTTGTCTCAAACTGTTAATCAATGATGAAAGTTCCTGCTAATTGTTTTTCTGCTAACAGATTAATCAATGAATTGATTGATTTTTGGCTGTTACCTGTTCAGAGGAGACGTGTTTTGTTGCTTCCTGATGTGATGAGGACGTCTGTTTCTGATCTGTTTGTCATCTTTCTCCATTTGTTTTGTTAAAATGTCTGATGATCAATGACCGTTATTGATTATTGATTGTGTTTGGTCCTCAGACGTCTCGTCTGTCTCTTCTTGTTGCGTCTCAAACTGCAGCAGCAACAGCAGCAGCAGGTTCAGACCTGCAGCGCTCACATCTGTCCTCACCGTGGTCACATTCCTGCACGTTGTTTTGTCTCACAGAGACGAGGCGGAGCGCCAACCTCTCCCCGCCCCACCTGACACTGAAGCATTCTGGGAACTGATCCTGAGGAGTCCACCATACCATCTGTCCTCCGAGTCTCTAAAAATGTCCAAAAAACGCCTCAGAGGAGAGCAGCAGAGATTGTCTCTGCAGGAAGACGCTTCACATCGGTTGATCCTCCGTCACGAGACGTTCTCCAGTTTTCAACGAGTCACATTGAGACTTTTAAAAGACAAAAAGACGACATGACTTGATGACTTGTTATTAATAAATAATCTATGAAATCTCCAGGTGATTTAGATGAAGAGGCTCACAGGATTCTGTCTGACCATCCATCACTAATCAATAACATATGATGCACTGCAGGTGGACACAGATGATCCATTCTGGTTCCTGCATGATGTCATGTTGATGTTTCCCATGTGTCCCTGAAAGCAGCATGCGTGTTGCAGTCCCTGGTGGGCGGGGCTTAGCGTGCCCCTGCGGCTCGGGGCCTGTAGGTGACGGTGGCTCTCAGGCTGCGGATCAGATCGTGACAGAAGGAGCGAAGCTGCGACAGCGTCAGGTGGAGCGCTACCTGCTCATCGTAAGTACCATGGAGACGAGAAGCCAGGTCGGGACTGTGGGTCTGATCCTCCACGCCGCCGCCGCCGAGCTGAGCCGCCTCCTTCATCTACAACAAACAAACACGCAGTCAGATGGGACGTCCAGTTACATCTTTTTTTAAAAACCTTGTAACGTCTTTTGTGAGTGAGTGAGTGTGTGTGTGTGTGTGTGTGTGTGTGTGTGTGTGTGAGTGAGTGTGTGTGTGTGTGTGTGTGTGTGTGTGTGTGTGTGTGTGTGTGTGTGTGTGTGTGTGTGTTACCTTGTTGATGTGTGTGTGTGTTACCTTGTTGATGTGTGTGTGTGTGTGTGTGTGTGTGTGTGTGTGTGTGTGTTACCTTGTTGATGTGTGTGTGTGTGTGTGTGTGTGTGTGTGTGTGTTACCTTGTTGATGTGTGTGTGTGTGTGTGTGTGTGTGTGTTACCTTGTTGATGTGTGTGTGTGTGTGTGTGTGTGTGTGTGTGTGTGTTACCTTGTTGATGTGTGTGTGTGTGTGTGTGTGTGTGTGTGTGTGTGTGTGTGTTACCTTGTTGATGTGTGTGTGTGTGTGTGTGTGTGTGTGTGTGTGTGTTACCTTGTTGATGTGTGTGTGTGTGTGTGTGTGTGTGTGTGTGTGTTACCTTGTTGATGTGTGTGTGTGTGTGTGTGTGTGTGTTACCTTGTTGATGTGTGTGTGTGTGTGTGTGTGTGTGTTACCTTGTTGATGTGTGTGTGTGTGTGTGTGTGTGTGTGTGTGTGTGTGTGTGTGTGTGTGTGTGTGTGTGTGTGTTACCTTGTTGATGTGTGTCAGCAGGTCTCTGAGGTCGGCTCTCAGGTCGTTCAGTCCACTCAGTTTAACAGATAAAACTCCCAGCAGCCCCTGGTACAGCTGGCTGCCTGCAGACATACGACTCACACAGACGTCCTGCAGGGGGCGACGAACGATTTGTTCATTTATAACAATAAACTAACGTTCGCTGGTAAACAATGTAACATTACATGACATTAACTACAACAACACTGTAGGAAACTGTAGACTGTCTGTCTGTGTGTCTGTCTGTCTGTGTCAATCTGTCTGTCTGTCTGTGTCTCTGTCTGTCTGTGTCTCTGTCTGTCTGTCTGTCTGTGTCAGTCTGTCTGTCTGTGTGTCTGTCTGTCTGTGTCAGTCTGTCTGTCTGTCTGTGTCTCTGTCTGTCTGTGTCAATCTGTCTGTGTGTCTGTGTCTCTGTCTGTGTGTCTGTCTGTCTGTGTCAGTCTGTCTGTCTGTGTCTCTGTCTGTCTGTGTCTCTGTCTGTCTGTGTCTCTGTCTGTCTCTCTGTGTGTATGTCTGTGTCTCTGTCTGTCTCTCTGTGTGTATGTCTGTGTCTCTGTCTGTCTCTCTGTGTGTCTGTCTGTGTGTCTGTCTGTCTGTGTCTCTGTCTGTGTGTCTGTCTGTCTGTGTCAGACCCCGCCCCCCCCCCACTGACTGACCAGTGTGAAGCTGTCAGACAGCGGTCTGAGGACAGGTGCGGCGGGGATGCCCAGTGACATCGCCATCGTCTGCAGGTTTGTAGTCTGGACAGAGGAGCTGAGGCTCAGACCCTGGAGGAGAACAGGACGCAGTTATTAACACACAAAGAAGAAGAAAAGCCAATAAGAGACGAGCTGAAGCAGCCAGTCAGATCTCTTGTTCACCTGGGTGTTGACGGTGGCGGCGTGCACGGCGGGGATGTCTCTCAGGATTTTCTCCACGAGCGTCTTCGCTCGCTCGGCTGCCTCTTTAAATGCCGATGACGTGTCAGACGAGCTGAGAGGAGCTGATTGGACCAAAACTGCAAACAGGAAGTGAGGCAGCAGGGCGAGGACTGGAGAGAGAAACAGTTCAGTGTTTGGAGAGATCAATACTCCCCAAAATATAAAATAAATACGACTGTCACAGCTTTATTTTTATTTAGACACATACCACCTTAATGTAGCGTGTTAGCATGCTAACATTAGCTAACTACCACTAAACACTCAACTATAAATTGAATTTTACAATTAAAAAAAATTCAATATCAGACTGAACTTTGACAAAAGTTTCCACAATATTAAATGATTTCATTTCTTTAATTGATCAAAGGACGACGACTGACAGCTGCAGGCTTCATGATGTACAACAGAATTTAAACATTTATTCTTTCTGCACGTGTTTTATCAGAAACTGAAGTATTGAACAGATGAACGTGTTGACCTGATGGATGAGCCGTCAGAGGATCAATATTTAAGTTATAACCAATCAATGTCTGCATCACATTAACATCCACAGAGTCAAACTACTAGCATGCTGCTAAACACGACCTGAATGCTAAATCAATTAATCAAAATAGTTCCCAATGTCCTAACTGTTGATTGGCTGATCAATACCTGAAGTGTTTCTGCTTTAGTCCGAAGTTGAGTTACAGACTTCATTCATTCGTGCTGTGCAGTTTTGGCACTAATAACCTGCCATACAGGTGAGCTGCAGGCTGAGCTCAGGTACAGGGCGCGTGCAGCTCTGCTCAGGTGATCACACGTAAAAAGTTGTTTTTTTAAACGTTTTTCTGTTTGTTTGTCTGAGAATCAGTCACATCACATCTGTGTCCACTTCTTCACCAAACTCCATACATTTTCCTGCTGATTTAAGGCTGTTCTCTGTCCATCAGTGTGAACGTTAGTGAAGGTAGTGTCTCACCTGTCCGGGGGTTCATGTCTGTCAGGGCGGCTGTCTGTCTCTCGGTCTCGGTGTCTGTCCGCCGCTGAACTCGATAAATTCTGTTTCAGCTTCCATTTGCAGCAGTTTGGACCTTTTATCTTCACTGTGTCCCGCTGCGGGGTTTTCCGTTGACGGGGACCGACAGCGGACTCATACCGATAAATCCCGAAATGACGAAGCTTGTGAAAACTTGTTGCGTCACAGCCGAGCGTGAGGCGCGCGCGACACGCAGCGGTAGGAGCGGACACACTGAAACCCGCCGCGGAGGTAAAACACACCTTTATTTCGACATCTGATCCGGATTGTTGAAGGTTCGAGTCACCGCGAGGAAGCAGGAAGAGTTTCTGTCATTAAAGCAACTTCCGCCTCATTCACGTCCAAATAACTGAAGCAAATATTCAATAATACTAATAAAAAAAAAAAAAGTGTCCAGAGTTCATTAATGAGCTGATGAATAATTAATGATCATCTGAATCCTGAATATTCAGTCCAACATCACTTATCAACTCTGTTACCATAGCAACCAACACCACTGTCATCATCTCACCAAGATGAAGTGGATTTTGTTTTTTTATGGTTGAAAAACAAAAATGGAGCAAAAACAACGAGTGAACTTTCAGACAGACGTCTGTGGAGAAATTTACTACAGACAGAGACACAGACAGACAGACAGAGACACAGACAGAGACACAGACAGAGAGACAGAGACACAGACAGACAGAGACACAGACAGAGACACAGACAGACAGACAGAGACACAGACAGAGACACAGACAGACAGAGAGACAGACAGACAGAGACACAGACAGAGAGACAGAGACACAGACAGACAGAGACACAGACAGAGACACAGACAGACAGAGACACAGACAGAGACACAGACAGACAGAGACACAGACAGACAGAGACACAGACACAGACACAGACAGACAGAGACACAGACAGACAGAGAGACAGACAGAGACACAGACAGACAGACAGAGACACAGACAGACAGACAGACAGAGACACAGACAGACAGAGACACAGACAGACAGACAGACAGACAGACAGAGACACAGACAGACAGACAGACAGACAGAGACACATACAGACAGAGACACAGACAGAGACACAGACAGACAGAGACACAGACAGACAGACAGAGACACAGACAGACAGACAGACAGACAGACAGAGACACAGACAGACAGAGACACAGACAGACAGAGAGACAGACAGACAGACAGAGACACAGACAGAGACACAGACAGACAGAGAGACAGACAGAGACACAGACAGACAGAGACACAGACAGAGACACAGACAGACAGAGACACAGACACAGACACAGACAGACAGAGACACAGACAGACAGAGACACAGACAGAGACACAGACCGACAGAGACACAGACAGACAGAGACACAGACAGAGACACAGACAGACAGAGACACAGACAGAGAGAGACACAGACAGAGACACAGACAGACAGAGACACAGACAGACAGAGACACATACAGACAGACAGACAGACAGACAGAGACACAGACAGACAGACAGACAGAGACACAGACAGAGACACAGACAGAGACACAGACAGACAGACAGACAGAGTCTCCATCATGTTATTGAACACTACTGTTAGTGAATATTACTATGATCTAAATACTACAGTTATAGAATATTATGATAAACCATCATCTGCTGTTAGCAAACAGACACAATGTGTTAGTGAACACTTATCAGTTATTGATCGCTAAACTACTGCTAGCTGCTGTTAATCAATACTACCATCAGATACTGTTAGCTGGTTAGTAAGTTAGCGCCTCCTACAGGTGTAAAAGGAAACATCTGGACTGTTTATGAAATTTATCAAGTTTTGGATGTTTGTGTTGAAAAACTTTTGTTCACTTCAGTCAGAAACAGAATCTGTTTGTTTCATATTCAAGTTCCCATGAAATCCAGTGGAACCAGTTCCAAACCAAACCATCTCAGTAAACACCGGCATTATTAATATCATCATCATCATCATCATCATCATCATCAGTATTATTACAGACAGGCGCTTTGTGTCCACAGTTTGTGCTGCAGGAGCTCAGAGGGTCTCCAGGAAATGAATGTGGGCTTATGAAATAATAAGTGAACGTGTGTGTGTGTGTGTGTGTGTGTGTGTGTATGTGTGTGTGTGAGTGTGTGTGTGTGTGTGTGTGTGTGTGTGTGTGTGTGTGTGTGTGCTATTATTCAGCGTGACTTCCTGTGATTTGTCATGTTCCGCCTCTTGAAGAAATCCTGGAGAAACGGTGAGTCAGCAGAAAAAGTCAAACAAAGTGTTGAAATAAAACGTTTGTCATGTTTCATGTTAGTCAGGATTTGTTGGAAAATCACAACTAGTTATTAAATTTTAGAGGAAAATTCCACATTCAGAAGAAAAGTTCTGATCTGACCTGAAGTCAGCAACAAAAACATAAAAACTTCTGCATGAAAACATGAAATCTGTCACAGAGCCACAGAATCTGTTTTTATCTGTTGATCAACATAAAGAAAGATGCAGCAGAGGAAACGCATCATCGGTCCTCGCTGCAATAAAAGTCTCAAACATTGAGGATTCATTTTTAAATCAGATTACATGACAGTTTAACAATAAATTATATCACACCAAACTTTAAAACTACAAAAATGAAGAAAGGTTCAATTTAAACCTCAGTTTAGCTTTAATTAAAAGATTAGATTTAATGCTCTCACACCAAAACTTTAAGCTCCAGTTTAAACTGTGATCCAGTTTTAACTTTTAACTGACACTGGAGAAGGATTAACTATTAAAATGTTCCTGTTTCAGATGGACTGAACTCTGCTGAGCCACCATGAGTTAGCTAACAATGCTAAACTACTGTTAAGCTAACAAACAGCGTCTCTCTCTTTTTATCATTTATTTCATGTTAATTCAGTTTATTTGTTTATTTGTCACTTCATAAAGTTGTCAGGACACACTTCACTTTTTTAAAATCTTGTTACAAGCTTCCAAACAATGTAACTTTTTTAATCTTTTAGCCAGTTAGCTAACAAATTCCATCAATTTACAAAAACCTGACTTAATCAGGCATATAAAACGTCAGCTGTACAGAAGGACCCCTGTCTCACTTCCTGGTTTAAAAAAAGGCAACTCTGGTAAACTTTCTATTTTTAGACAAATTCATTCCATAATATTTCTATCAGATGTGTCTCAGCTATAACAAGTCGACTCTGTAGTCCTTCTACATCAAAGATCAATAAGAATTATGGATTAAAATGTGTATTTTGATTCACATGAAGAGACTCTGAGACACTTTAAAAAATAAAATGTCTGATCACTACGACGACGCTGTGAAAAGAAAACATGGAACATTTTGTCGAGTCTGGAAGACGTCAGATTTTCCATCAGAGTCGACGTCTACATTTAATCAATAATTTGTGTTCTCTGTTGTGATTGGATGTTTCCATGTTGCTGCTGGTTTATGGGACACATGTTGGACATAAAACAAACAGTTCTCTGCCGTCCCGTCATCTCGTGATAAAACATGAGAACGGAGTGACCATCTCTAAAATCAGCTATAATGTGAGTGTAGTTTGGTGTGAACAGACTCCATTACCCAGAAAACCTCAGACACAAACAAGTGTAAACAAAACCAACGTGTTTTTTATTTATGAGTGAGAGAAACAACAGACAGCAGCTGAAGAGTTCAGCAGGAGAAAAGCACAGAGGAAAAGGAAGAGGGGGATTGTGGGTAATATTTCATCTACTATCATCAGCGTGCAGACACACACACACACACAGCTGCAGCAGAGAGGATCATGGGAAGCTGTCATCATCATCTTCAGCCATTTCTTTGGCGAACTCCAGATCCTGCTGCTCACGCTCCCGACGCTCCTGAATGCATCACAAACACAGACAGGTGTGAGTAAAACCAGTGAATGTGACGTTTTATTTTCAGTGCTGAGTTTCCTGACGGGGGTCAGAACACCTGAAGGGGTCACAGGATCATCAATCGCAATCAAACATATTGATCAGTTTTCAGGATGTTTCAAACAAACTTAAGCTGAACTCTGGGCGAGCTGCGAGGAAGCTTCACACGTGTGTGTTCAGGTATATGAAGGGGTGTGTGTGTGTGTGTGTGTGTGTGTGTGTGTGTCTGTATGTGTGTGTGTGTGTGTGTGTGTCTGTATGTGTGTGTGTGTGTGTGTGTGTGTGTGTGTCTGTATGTGTGTGTGTGTGTGTGTGTGTCTGTATGTGTGTGTGTGTGTGTGTGTGTGTGTGTGTGTGTGTGTGTGTGTGTGTGTGTGTGTCTGTATGTGTGTGTGTGTGTGTGTGTGTGTGTGTGTCTGTATGTGTGTGTGTGTGTGTGTGTGTGTCTGTATGTGTGTGTGTGTGTGTGTGTGTGTGTGTGTGTGTGTGTGTGTGTGTTACCTCTGCTGACTCCAGGTCTTTGTTATAAGCTTTAGGAGGAAACCTCATGGCCTGCAGGAGACACAGAGAGAATAAACTGATCAACATCCTCAGTCGTTCTATTCATGTTTATTAACACACAACACTCAGGTGTGTCTCAGGTGAGCGTGTTACCTTCACAGACATGTTGTGGATGTCTCAGGTGTGTCTCAGGTGAGCGTGTTACCTTCACAGACATGCTGTGGATGTCTCAGGTGTGTCTCAGGTGAGCGTATTACCTTCACAGACATGTTGTGGATGTCTCAGGTGTGTCTCAGGTGAGTGTGTTACCTTCACAGACATGTTGTGGATGTCTCAGGTGTGTCTCAGGTGAGCGTGTTACCTTCACAGACATGTTGTGGATGTCTCAGGTGTGTCTCAAGTGAGCGTGTTACCTTCACAGACATGTTGTGGATGTCTCAGGTGTGTCTCAGGTGAGCGTGTTACCTTCACAGACATGTTGTGGATGTCTCAGGTGTGTCTCAGGTGAGCGTGTTACCTTCACAGACATGTTGTGGATGTCTCAGGTGTGTCTCAGGTGAGTGTGTTACCTTCACAGACATGTTGTGGATGTCTCAGGTGAGCGTGTTACCTTCACAGACATGTTGTGGATGTCTCAGGTGTGTCTCAAGTGAGCGTGTTACCTTCACAGACATGTTGTGGATGTCTCAGGTGTGTCTCAGGTGAGCGTGTTACCTTCACAGACATGTTGTGGATATCCAGGCAGAAAGAGATTCTCTGGTGAAAAGCCAGCTGAGGCTCTCTGGTCCCATAGATGTCCATGGTCTCTTTTGATTGGACGAAGCCTTTCTCGTGGTTGATGCTCGCCTCGATCACGCCGTCACGGATTGCCTGAAGGACACACACACACCACATCAGGGGTTTCCCACCTGCTGGTCCATGGACCTGTGTCCTGTGTTTGTGTCAGAGTGAGAGCTCTGTTGCTGTGAGGATCTTTGGGGCATCCCTCAGTTTAAGGAACTGTCCGATGCTCAGAATCTTCCATCACCATGACGACCGGGGGATAACCACCATTATTACTGAGATACATTTTATATTTTTGTTCTTGATTTGTGTGTCAGATTTACTTTATTTAATCAGTTTTAATTATTTATGATAATTTGTGTCATTTTTCTATTTTATGTCCAAAAGCAGGAAGTAAAAGAGGCGGCGCTTCTTCTGGAACAAATATCGTGTCATATTGATCGCAGAGCCCTGAATTAAATCTAAATCATATCGGGGCATCAGCAGATATGAGATCTTTGTCCAGAGAATCAATATCATAAATTAAACAAACTAACGAGGCTAAACAACATTTTAGCTAGCAAGCAATAAAACTTAAAAAAAAAAAAAAAAAAGGTAGCAACTAAGGTAAGATTTTGTTAACTTTGCAGATAGCTAGCTTTTTTTTTTTTTTTTTTCAGATAGCTAGCAACCAATGTCAGGCTTTAACTTTTAAGCTAGTTAGCAAAGAATAAAACATTTTGTTAAGGAAAAACTGTTAAACATCTTCATACTGATCAAACTGTAACTCTGACATTAGTTTTATAATCAATCAGAACTCTCAGATTGATGATAATCCTGTTTTTTGGAAACTCTGATTAGAAATTATCTCAGATTAAATACATTTTTGTCTAAATTATGCGTTCACACCGACTTTGTGTTCTCTTGTTACCTTGGCAACGATGAACTCTGCGTCCTCTGGACTGTCGAGCTGCAGCTTCTGAGCGATGTCAGCCAGAGAGATACGAGAGTACGACAGGCTGATCATACGCACACCTACACACAGGTAATCAATCAATCAATCAATCAATCAATCAATCAATCAATATCAGATAAACAGACTGAACAGGACTCCTCGTGACAGTCGACACTCAGTTAAAACTAGCAGCAGATCAGATGAAACCTGGCTGTGAACACACATGGCAACATGTGATGTCAGAGGTGATGTGGCCTGTGATTGGCTCACCGGTTTTGATGACGTTGTGTCTCAGGCGGATGATGAGCGTGTACGTCCCATCTGTCTGAAACTTCTCCCCAAACTGCTCCAGCGCCTGATTAAACTTGGCCAGGTTACCTGTTCTCACCGCTGGACACACACACACACACACACACACACACACACACACACACACACACACACACACACACACACACACACTTTTATCATTACTGACTTTAAGTTTTGTCATTCCAAAGAAAACTGTTAGTTAGTTTTAAAAATCAATCAATCAATAAGGCTAATTAAAAACAATTATTACCATTAAAGAAAGCATGAGGGCTGATATCTCACACTGATCTAATTTATTCAAGGTGTGTCCAAATCCACCTTTGCTGTCTCACTCCAGGGGCGGGACTGATATTTTGCACCTATCAGCTGTGCCCAAGTGCCCTCATTAATTCACAGGTGAGTTCAGGCCGAACGCAAAATAAACCAATCAGGAAGTCAGCTGTCATCACCTGTAAGAGGCAGGTGCAGCAGCAGTGCAGGCGGTGGCAGCATGACGGCAGATTTATCAGGAGGAAACAGAAAAGATTTTCAAAGCGAGGAGACAGATCTCCTGGTTCGAGGAGTGAAAGCGTGAGACAACAGGACGTCATGCGGTCGAATATAGATTCTTGTACATTTTGTATGTTAAAGATTGACTGATTGATCCTCGTTTTTCTGGATCACAACAAACACACAGACAGAAAGAGTCCAGCTGCTCCAGCTGTCATGCTGACTCATCTGATAAAGACGATCTGACAGCTGTGATCTCGTCCCGTGTGCACTTTGCATGTCTGTTAAGATTTATTAGGCTTTCTAATGAAAAAATCATTTCTGTTTAACATTAATGAAAAGTGTTGTGTGATTGTGGAGACGTGTGTGTGTTTCAGCCAAACCTGCCGGGTTCTATCTTGAGCTGAAAGAACACAGACTTTGTGCTTGGACCAGGTTTTAGCTGGTCTAAAGCACAAGTGGTTTTTACTCCAATGCACCGAGCACGAGATAGCAAACACGTCGGACCACGCCTTCGTTTGGCCTTCATGTTTAGACCTCCCACCCGCAGTCGCACAGACCACAAGTGCATTTACTATCTGGCAGACGTGGAAAAAACGGCACTTGCGCTCATATATAAAATGTGAGAAGAGAATTTAAAACCAAAGAAGTGAAAATGTATGAATGAAAAATGATGGAGCAGCTATTGGAAACACTGACCCTGAGTCAGCAGGAAGTACGGCATCAGTGACCTCTTCAGTGACGGCTGTCTGAACTGAAGTCTGTCAGGAATCTCTCCCAACAACAGCTCCACCACGATCAACAGCTTGTGGACCTGAAGGGACACTGAGGGTTAATAAAGGCTCTGAATTTAACAAACGTCTCGTCACAATCTTGTCACGTCTGTGTGCGCCACCTGCTTTCAACAAGGCATCAATCTGCCAATCACTTTTATAAAGTGTATAAAATGTTGAAAAATTGATCCTGTTATAATCTGGTCAGTTGAAAAAATGTTACAAACGTGAAAACAGGTGGAGAGCACAGACGATTAAAGTGACAGTTCACCCAAAACTGAACTTTCCCTCAGTGTCTCCTCCTCCTGTTCTGATGTGAGGATGATGAAGATCTCCAGTTCATAAAACTCCTGGAGCTTCAGCAGAAAACTGAACTGCAGACAAATCCAGAACAACTGAAGTGAACGGTTTGAAAATGTAAAAAGAAATGTCTCCATGCTGCTGGTGTGTTGTGATCCAAGTGTCTGTAAGATGTGACATTAAAATTGGACCCAAAAAGACGTCATGTTTTTAGTCTAAATATCAGCTGCAGCCTCTCAGACCTGATCCTCGTCCACACGCCTGAAGCAGGTCACAGGCTCTCGACCAAACGACGCGACACGAGATACACGAGATCTCGACACCTTCACACCTGTGTTTACATGCTACCTGGAAGAGTCAGACAACAGAGAGAGGTCTGCTCAGAAACTTTCAACAAAGAAGAAAATGTCTGAAGACTTCGACGTCAAAGAGGAACATCATTTCTTTGCTGCAGCCGCGTTGCTTCAGGCGTGTGAACGAGGATCAGGTCTGAGAGGCTGCAGCTGACATTTAGACTGAAAACATGGTGGTTTACATTTTTACATTTTCAAACTGGTCACTTCAGTTGTTCTGGATTTGTCTGCAGTTCAGTTTTCTGCTGAAGCTCCAGGAGTTTTATGAACTGGAGATCTTCATCATCCTCACATCAGAACAGGAGGAGGAGACACTGAGGGAAAGTTCATGTCTGGGTGGACTGTCGCTTTAAACGTGACCCGGGTGGTGACGAGTTATGCATCAGTTGTGTATCGTACCGTCTGTTTGAAGCCCACAGCAGTGTGTTGTGGAGCTTTCCTCAGAGCGTTGGTCAGAGTCCTGCGAGCCTCAGAGTACTCCAACTGGATCGCCTTGATACGACCTGCAGGGGGTCACATGGCACACAGGTTAGTCTGACTGTCAGTATCAACCAGCCTACAGGAAACTACTAGGACTCCGAGCTGCAAACTGCACACTGAAATCAGCACGTTAGCATCTGGTTGCTAACAGTGTGAATGTTAACAAGGTTAGCAATGCAAATTAGCACAGGTGTGACTCACCTGTGTAGTGCAGGTACAGACTCACTTGCAGGTAGTACAGTATAGAATCAGGTACAGTCTCACCTGTGTAGTACAGGTATCGGGCCCACTCGTTGTTGTTGGCGAGTTCGGGGAACACGGACTTGGACACCAGTTTCTCCGCCTGGTCGTACAGGTTGAAGTGCAGGTAGTTCCTCAGCAGCAGGTTGAGGAGGACGGCCTGACCGTCAGCATCGTGACGCAGAGTCGCCGTACGCAGGCGAGTGTGGAGGAAACTGAGGTCAACCACACACACACACACACACACACACACACACACACACACACACACAGTTTGTCAGGTGAATAGTTTGGCTTCATTAACACCTGGTGTGAACGTGTGATCTGTGTGTGTGTGTGTGTGTGTGTGTGTGTGTGTGTGTGTGTGTGTGTGTGTGTGTGTGTACCTGCGCATGGTGTCAAACTGGTTGAGGAACTCGTACACTCGGGCGTGATAATAGTAACACTTGGCAGCGACCAGATCGAGAGCTCTGCGGTTCTTTGAGCCGATCTTCTGCAGCAGGTCGTCTGACACCTTCTGAGCCTGAAACACAGACGAGACGAAGTCTGTCACATGTCAGTGACTAACTCATCAGACGTATTTAAAAATCTATTTCTGCTTTTATCTACACGTGTTCTGGTACCTGAACTCTGCATCAGCTGACATCAATCAATCAATCAATCCAATACCAATGTCTTATAAACATATAGATTATTATTATTTTTCCTAGCTGTGTATCAATGATCCTGTATAGAACTGTTGATGTTGTTGATTGTCAGGATGCTGCAGGAAGAATAAGGCTAATCAATCAAATGACATCAGATTGGTACACAGACACGTTCTGGCTGATACCTGATCAAATAGTTTAAGGTTCTATCAGAAACATTATTGATCTGGGTGTCAGTGCAGCTCAACATTTATCAACCAGAGTAACACTCAGCTGTTCTTCTTCTTCTACTCTGTTCAGCCACTTTGAACAAAGAGAGGAAAAACTCCCCAGTGATCAGCTGAAAACACGACCGCCTGTATCTGGATTATGTTTTCATATTATTGATCAGACATTTGACTTTACGACTCAGTGAAGGATTTTATTTTGAAACTTTGTGAGGGCTTGATGAACTGCTGCAGCTCAGAGTCCTGAGAGCTGAACTCTGAAGCTCTGCTGAGTTTTCAGTGTCATGAATGTGTCTCTGTTTTAACCTGATTAGATCACCATGGTAACTGATGCTGAGATCACCATGGTAACTGATGCTGAACTTGTCACCTGGTCTGGAGCAGGTTGTGTTTCAGATTAAATTCTTTCCTGATGATGTTCTTTATGAGTTACACAGATTATAAACGAGGTTGAAAGCTTACTGGTCTGTATGTTCGTACTTCACTGAATTAAATCGTATCACAGCAGCACAAACTGTCTGCGTCGTCCCGTCACAGAAACCTCCGTTTAGTGATGCACTCTTTTCCGTGTCCATTTTGTACCTCTGATACTACAGGTCAGAAGACTGATTAGAAATTTCTAAAAGTAAATAAACACACACAGAGACAGAGAGAGACACCGGCAGGCAGATGACAGACAGACAGACAGACAGACAGACACACAGACAGACAGACCTCGGTGTATCTCTTGTTGTTGGTCAGGTGAACCACCAGCAGCAGCTGCAGGTAAGCTTCCACCTCAGGCAGCAGAGGAGCCGACGCTGCTTTACCTGTCCTGGGACGAAACTGGACGTCTCCGTCCGCTGTCTCCATCGGCTGACAGACAAACAGACGTATCAGTACTGATCATTCATCATGTTTCCTCATTTAAAATCATCATCAGCTCATTTTTCACCCCAGAGTTCAGCTGACTAACTGCTTCAGAACTAACCTGAAAAAAATACATCTGGACTCCTGTAATGAGCTTATTTCATCATTATGTCTAGACCGAACAATAACTCAGAGCAATAATCAATATTAAAATCAGTAAGTGATCACAAGGTGGATCCTCACCTCCTCCAGGAAGCCGAGCAGGAAGTCTCTGGTGGCGGTGTTGTTGGTGAAGAAGCCAAAAATGGCTTTATGCAGCACATTAGTGTTGAGACGGCGGCTGGTGGACGGTAATGCTCGGAGAGCCCGGAGGACGAAGCGAGGCTCCTTTCCTGACACCGCCTTCTCAATCTGCTTCACGTGCTCCTTAATGTCTGAGGAGGAGGAGGAACAGGAGGAAGAGCAGGTGATCAACAGATTGATCATTAATGAAAATAATCATTGCAGAAAAGACTTGGGAAAAAAGGTTCCCATATTTATGGACCCATTGTTCAACTGACAAGATTGTGTCAGGATTAATTGATCAATTATTGTTTTGTCTCAACAATCACGATAGGAAAGAGCTCGGGGGGAAAAGATCCAAAAATAGGTTCACACATGTGCATCATACAGGAAAAAAATGTTTACAGTTTCAATGACATGATGTCACACACACACACACACACACACACACACACACACACACACACACACAGGATATTGCCAACGTAGAATATTGGCTTATATATTGTTATTAGTCGGGCCTTGATGTCTAAAATAGTTTCACCTCTTAACCTTGAGGTCAGACAGACTTTTCTGGCTGGAAAACTAAAGTATTAAACAGTGATTTAAACCAAATATTACTCATCCAAGCTCCATTGAAGAAATCAGCAATTTTATCTTAAAGGACACAAGAGTTGTTGATCCACTACAGTTAGTTTGTTTTTTGTTTTTGTGTAATTTTGGTGTGCTAAAGGGTTAGTTCAGATCCACTGGAGTCTCACAAAAACACAAACAAACTAACAGATGGATGCAGCAGTAGACCAACAAGTGTGTCTGTAATTTTAGCTCACCAAGTGTTAGGTGAGCTAAAATTACAGATTTTTTCTCTGGAGTTTGGTTGAGTGATACTTGTCTTATATAACGGTGGTTTCCTGTCGTAAATTCTGTCTGACAGAAAGGTGAAGTGGAGAAAGTATTCTAAATGTAACGAACACTTGATATTGATTTTTAAGGTGGATCTTTTTGAAGAAGCTACCAGCTAGCTGCTTCACAGCGCTGTTACCCTGCTTGTTAGCCGGTGATGCTAGCATGTTGACAGCCGCTGTCTGAACCGGACAGACAGCAGTCCAGCTCGTGTACAGGACTCCCAGCGGTTTTTCCGTTCTTTGTGTCAGTCGGTCTTTGTGGGAACCGGTCTTACCGTCCAGGGTCAGGCTGTCCAGCTCTTTAGGAGCTTTAGCCGCGTTAGCCGCCTCCTCCTCCGGCATCTCCACGTCCTGCGGCTCCGGGCCTGGCTCCTTCGGCTTCTCGGTTTTAGACTCCCGATCTCGGCCTCCCGCTTTGTCCCGCCGCTTGGCCGCCGATGTCTCCTTCATGATGTGTCACAGTTCACAAACCGGAGAAAACAAGCTAAATACGTCTCAAAGCTGCGGAGTCACTTTAGTCTGTTCGCTGCTTCGTTTCTACAATGACTGGCAACTATTTTGAAACGCAAAGGATTGTGGGGTGTTCAAGATTTTAGAAACTCTCGCGAGATTTAAACGTGTTGTCTCTTCGTTGGTCTCGTCCTACAAATTAATGGCATTTAATATTGTGACTGTTGCTGGTTCAGGTGTGTTCAGGTCAGAAAACACCTGGTGAGGATTAAATAAAGTTCAGGTTTGGGGTTAACATGATCAACTCTCGCGAGATCGTCCCTAAGGCGACCCATAAAATGATCGCAGAACCTACAGAGCAGCTAATCGATAACAGGTGGATCGATTCATGTTTCCGGTGACACGTTATTAAATTATTCTTTTACAGAATTTATCTGTTTTATGACACTCAGATTACTCCACAGGCGTCATATTGGATAGAATTTGAAATGATATTGTGGTAATTTAAAGACAAACATAATAATAATAATAATAATAATAATAATAATAATAATAATAATAATAATAATAATAATAATGATAATAATAATAATAAAGAATCTTATTTTTACTTTTCATCATTTTTTAAACAAATTAAGGTGTTTTTTCCTTTGTAATGTTTTTGAATTTTTCAGTTTTTATATGACGTAATTTACTAATTTTTATTTATCCAAATGTTTTGCATACTGTTGTATATAGAGAGTTAGAATAAAAACAATAAGAACAAAGATGGTGTATTTCCTCAATAACTGCTAACTAATTAATAATTAAACCACAACAACAAAAGAATAATTAAATCACGTGTCTTTGTGGTGGGGAATATGAAGGGAAGGATGAGATCCAATACCTTTTTACTTGCTTATTTAATTTTTATTTTTCATTTCTCTGCTTTTTTTTTGTCCTCACTGCTATCACTGAGCTGTGCTGTTTTGTGTTCTTTATGAAAATTAAATAAAAATATTATTAAAAAAAAAAAAACCTAATTAAAGATAAACAATCTGCTGTGACGTTTAACAGCCACAGGAGGGCGCCAGTGTCTGACTTTTCTCTTTGATCATCAGAAGTTAGTCAAGAAAAACTCAGAAGGATTGAAAATGTTTAAAAAGTCATAAAACAGAGAAAACTACAATTAAATGAAAACAAACAAAAAAATTGTTGTAGAAAAATTCGACACAAGGAAACAATGAGAACATGAATAAACATGACAAACCTAATAAATAATCAATGACAATTACGTTTTAATGATCAGCTCATTAACAGGTTAATCAGCTGTTTGTTTTACAGACACGTGGTTCATTTCAAAACCTCATTAAGATTTCTGATCATTTTAGTTCAGCTCGACTTTTAACGGCTGCAGGAGCATCACTGACCGCCAATAATCGATCGATCGACTGCTGATAATCAGTCACTTCTCTTCTTCACTTCCTGTCAGCAAATAAAAGATGAATGAACTGTCATTCACGTGGTGATGATCTGGAACTGAAAAGAAGAATCAGTATTATTGATATAATGATCAAACCTAATTATCTGATAATATGTAAAATGTTCAATAACTGTTAAAGATACAACATAAATTCGTTGAAGCAGCTGATGGACAACATGAAGACAGACACACAGCAGCGTCCTCTGGTGGACAAAACACACCACAACACTGATGGAAATAATACACAAGAAGTTTCTGTTTGTTTCAAGAAGTGAAACACAAAATAAAAAACATTTTATTACAAATAACAGAACAACAATAACAGATCTGATCATTTTCATACGATAATGATACAAAATAAATAAATATGTGTAAAACTATAAAATATGAAATATATAAATAGATTATTTAATTGAAACTAATTTAAATATAAAATATATATTGAATAATACTATATGATAATACTTATAATAATAATAAAATATAATTTAAAAAATATATAAAAGATTATATCCATGATAAATAGGTCAGGAACAAAATCAAACAGAAATATATGATAATAAATAACAAAGAAAACATTTAAAAGCAATAAATACAAATAATAAATGATACAATGATACAAATTACTCATATAAATGTCAAAATATGTCAAATAAAATTACTGAAAGTATAAAAAACAAATCTTGTGAAAATTGTTATTAATAAACAAAATAAATAAATATTCATGTTTAATTATCTTTGTTAACTGATTCTTTCAAGAACATCACAAAGTTTTAGATATTTTTTTGCACAGATTAAATTAATAAAGAGACTGAAAGATGTCTTTGTTTGTTTGTTGCTTATTTATTCATTCATCATGTCGGTGATGACGTCACAGTGAGTGAGAAACTGTAAGAGTTTCATTTAAAAGTTTAGGTGAAAGAGAACAGTTAAGATAATTATGAGTGTGACGTGTTTCCGGTGTGTTTTTCGTCAGGTGACAGGTGTCGGGTGGGCGGGGCTTGTTTGCAGCTCGTGCTGTCTGGTCTCTGCTGATAGAGCTCGTGCTGTCAGGCAGAGAGCAGCGCGTGCAGACATGACTCTTCACAAACACCATGAAGGAGAAGAAGAAGAAGGAGGATGATGATGATGATGAGGGTTTGATCTTCTTCTTCTTCTTCGTTGTTATGTTTTCTTCTTCTTTTTTTTAATGACTCTGAGAAGCTGCTGGTCTCTGCTCTGGTTTTACTGGTTCCAGTTTTTCCGCTGAGCTTCATTAACTGACCCGCTGCTTCTGCTGACACACACACACAGTGAGTAACACACACACACACACACACACACACACACACACACACACACACACACACAGTGAGTAACACACACACACACACACACACACACACACACACAGTGAGTAACACACACACACACACACACACACACACACACACACACAGTGAGTAACACACACACACACACACACACACTAACACACACACACACACACACACACACACACACACACACACACACACACAGAAATAACATACTGTAATATAATCCAATATCATGTAATGTAATAATATAACATAATAATGTTATTTAACATGTTATAACATATATAAATATATATAATATATAAAATAGGGCGGAACAATGAATCAAAATTGTATTGAATTCACAATATGATCAACTGCGATTTTAAAATCACAGGAGGAGCAATATTTGATAAAAAGTACATTTTGTTTGTAAAATGCTTGTGTTGCTGTGGAGACGTGCTGACCTCATCAGAGTCTTCAGACTGAAGAAAACACCTTTAAAGGGCTGCAACTACTGATTATTTTCACTGTCAATTAATCTGTCAATCATTTTTAGGATTCATTGATTATTTGTTTGGTCCACTGTCCCATTAACAAACAGCTGCAGTTCACTTCACACACGTCACTGATAAAACACACAATTATAACATATATAAGAGAAACATCAAAGGTTTAATTTGACGCCGACACGTCTGTCAGTATTCACTGTCTCTCTGCTGACATGTTGACTTGTCTGTCTCAACTCTGAAGTTTGGACTTGATTCAGGACGTGTCTGCCTTGACTTGCCTGTGTGGACTCAGGACTTGAGTGCAACGACTTGAGTCTTGTGACTTGTTAACAATGACTTGGTTCCACTTCTGGATTAGTGCATCATTGTTGTTACTATGGAAACCTCAGTAACCAATGAAATCATTTAGTTGTTTTGATGATGTTAGATGAAAATCCTCCTGAACTCAGGCTTCACGTTTCAACGTTTTATATCAGTTTTAGTTGTTAATTAATTATTAGATATTTATCAGCTGTTTATTAGTTTATTTCAGAGTGAAGTTGTTTCAGATGTAAATATTAACAAATATAAACACAAATTAATTAATAGATCAGATTTAACAGTGTGAGCTGCACATCTTTTTAACAAAATCTCCTCTGGCAGCTCCGCCCACTCCTCTGACATCAGTGCGAGGAGACGACCCCCTGAAGAGGAGGAGGGTCTGAGCAGGATGCTGCCACGGACCACTGACGGACAAATCAAGAAAAGACCTGAAGAAGAAACAGAAGAGGAACAGTCTCCTCCTCTATCTCCTGTTACCATGCCAACCTCAGAGAACCCTCCAGCCAATCAGGATGTGAGCTCAGACTCGGGGGAGGAGACGTCGGCCACGCTGTCGGACTCCAACAGGGAGGTGTTACTGTGGCAACAGAGGGAAAAGGAGGAGGAGCGCGATGAAGAGGAGACGCAGGCGGTGGCGTCGTCTCCCGACGGACGATTCCTCAAGTTCAACATCGAGATCGGACGAGGTTCCTTCAAGACGGTTTACAAAGGACTGGACACCGAGACCACGGTGGAGGTGGCCTGGTGTGAGCTCCAGGTAACACACACACCTGTACACACCTGTTTCCATCTGTACTCACCTGTACACACACCTGTATACACACCTGTATACACACCTATATACACCTGTACACACACCTGTACACACCTGTTTCCATCTGTACTCACCTGTACACACACCTGTATACACACCTGTATACACACCTATATACACCTGTACACACATCTGTATACACTTGTACACACATCTGTATACACACCTGTATACATACCTATATACACCTGTACACACATCTGTATACATACCTGTATACACACCTATATACACCTGTACACACATCTGTATACAGACCTGTATACACCTGTACACACATCTGTATACACATCTGTATACACACCTGTATACATACCTGTATACACACCTGTATACACACCTGTACACACCGGTTTCCATCTGTACTCACCTGTACACACACCTGTATACACACCTGTATACACACCTGTTTCCATCTGTACTCACCTGTACACACACCTGTGTACACACCTGTATACATCTGTGCTCATCTGTACACACACCTGTACACACACCTGTATACACATCTGTACACATCTGTACTCACCTGTACATACATCTGTACACACACCTGTACACACACCTGTATACATCTGTACTCATCTGTACACACACCTGTACACACCTGTAAACCTGGAGTGGTATTGGACAGAGCCCTCAGAGAAGGTTCTGGGTAGAACAGTACACCAGTACACCATGGAAGGGTTCTCTGTAGAACCTCTCATAGGAGGTTCTGGGTGAAACCTTTCACAGATGTTCTCAGTGTAACTCTTAATGTTGGTTTTGAGTTAGAACTTACTGAAATGGTTCCACGTGGAACTTTTATACCAGAAACCAAAAAGGGTTCTCCTATGGGGACAAGTTGAAGGACTGTTTATGGTTCTAGTAAACACCATTATTTCTAAGCAGACTGCAGAGCTTTGATAATAACTTGTAGTCCTTTGTTCTTGTTGTGAGAATTAGACGTTCCTGTGTGTTGACTTGTTTGATTATTGTTTGATTATTGATCAGAAACTGTGAGGTGTTGACATACTCTGTGTGTGTATGTTCTCTTAATAAGCTTTTAAAGTCAGCCCCATCGTCATGGTAACGTTCACTGTGATGGAGGACCGTGGATCAGAGCAGATTAGACCAACAGAACCAACAGGAAGTACACATTCATTCATAAAGAACCTTTCAAAATAAAAGTTATAACACTGAATTCCACAAAATAAACAGAAACCTTTTTCTTCCTTTGAGTTGAAATCTGATCTGCTCAGTGTGTGTGTGTGTGTGTGTGTGTGTGTGTGTGTGTGTGTGTGTGTGTGTGTGTGTGTGTTATCTGAGGTCACAGAGAGACTGTATTGTTTTATTGGACGGTGACTGTGAGCTCTGATTGGCTCAGAATGAGGAAGTTCAGTGATAACTGAAACATTTATGACTCTTCCAGAGTGAATATTTAACTCACACACACAAATATTTCTATACTTTAACTTCAGCAAGAAATTAAATGTAGGACTTTTAGTTAAGTCCAGAGGTGGGAAGTAACTAAGTACTAATACTTTGTTTTTGTACTCAGGTAGGTTTTTCAAGTATCTGTTACTCGAGTTTTTATTTTTCTGACATCTGAACACAAATATCTGAACTTTCTCCTCCTCACATTTTATAAACAGACTCCTTACTTTAGTTTTAATGACTCTGAGGTGAATCATTGATTATTGATTATTTTGCATCATTGTGCGCCGCCTCCGGGTTCTCCAGGTTCTCCAGGTTCTCCAGCTTCCTCCCACAGTCCACAGACATGCAGGTTAACTGGTGACTCTAAAGTGTCTGTAGGTGTGAATGTGAGAGTTCGTCTGTCCTGTGATGAACTGACGACTTGTCCAGGGTGAACCCCGCCTCTCACCCAGTGTCAGCTGGGATAGACTCCGCCCCCCACGACCCTTCAGGAATAAGCGGTTACAGAAAAAGAATGAATGAATGAATGAATGAATGAATGGATGAATGGATGAATGGATGAATGTGCGCCGCCTTTCAACATCAAGACTGATTTCAACCTAAACGGACGAAACAATAAGACACAGAAAAGACGACTGACTGGTGGATCATCAGAGGACGTCAGACAGGACAGACGGGACGAGACGGAAAAACGATGGAACAAGATAAAACTACGATAAAGATGCAACAAGATGAAAAACTCTGTGGGTTCTATCCAGAACTGTTCCACTGTCTAAGGGTGCCCAGGAGTTCTTCTGAGGACTCCTCTAAATTCCAAGGGTTTTATGTAGAATACAGTGAGGGTGTTCTACTGAGAACCTTTTTATATTTGAAGAGTTTTATTTAGAACTCACCCACAGGGTTCTGTTGAGGATCCCTTTTTCATTGTAAGAGTTTCATCTAGAACCCACTCAGAGGGTTCTACTGAGAACCTTTATATGTTATGGTCCAAAGAACCCTTGATGAAAGAGTCCTTCAAGGATTTCAACAATCCTTAAAGAACTTTTCCTTTCAAAAAGGGTTCCTAAGGAATCACGAGTCTTACAGAGAACCCTTGATAAAGCCTTTCTTCACAAGCATATGTTTAGGAACTGGATAGAACCTCTGCCCTTCAGGAAGAACCTTTTTGGAAGAGTGTAGGGTTCTGTAGAGATCATGTATGAAGTTAGCTCTGGTTCCTCCAAAAACAGCCAATCAGAAGTCAGATTATTCAACACTGGCCTGCTATTGGTCGACTGCTGTGACATCATCACAGAAACCATCAAATGTTTCAATTTCACCCAAACTGTGTGTGTGTGTGTGTGTGTGTGTGTGTGTGTGTGTCAGATAACGAGTCAGCAGTGACTCAGCAGTTTGTTTTTCTGTACAGAGAATCTGATTGGACAGATGGCTGCTGGTTGATGTTGATAACAGCACACACACACACACACACACACACACACAAAGTTAAAGAGGTCAAAGGTCAGCTCTTCTCTGTGATGAACTTCCTGTTGTGTGTTTATGGTTCTCAACCTGCGGGTCGAGGACCTTCAGAGGTCACCAGATGAAACATTTAAATGATCAATGTATTTATTATTATTATTGTTACATTTTATTTTATTTGTCATTTGGTTTTAATTAATTCTAACTAATGACGAAATTAGTCACACAGTTGTTTGTTGTTGTTGTTGTTTGTTCAGTTATTTTTTTTATTTTCCAGATGATCTTATTTATTTAAACCAAAGTGAATCTTTGTTAATTTTTTTATTTATTGTTCAAAACCTCAAACACGTTGAAGTTTTTGTCACTTTTTGTCTGAAAAATTTCAAGTTTAACTTTATTAGTTTGAACATTTTCACTTTTAACTGATCAGTTAACTTTATTATTCTCCTCACAAACAACAAACAAACAAACCAGCACCTTTTAGAAACTTTCTTTGGCTTTTCCAAATAGGAGAACCTTTTTTGGTTCCTGGTAGGACCTTTTATAAAGGTTCCACCTGAAACTGTGGGATTTATCTGGAACCCACCCAGGGGATTCTATCAAGAACCCTTTTTGTATTATGGTCCAAAGAACCCTTAACAAAAGAGTTCCTTGAGAATTTCAATGATCCTTGAAGAACTCTGTCTTCCAAAAATGGTTATTCTAAATGGAACCCTCAGTCTTACAAAGAGAACTCGATGACCCATTTCTTCAAAAAAGGTTCTTCAGAAGCAGATGGTTCTTGAAAGAACCTCAGCCTTTCAGGAAGAACCGTTTTGAATCCCTTATTTGTAAGAGTGTAAAATACAGTCTGAGGTTTACACTACATCAGTCCTGTGTGTGTGTGTGTGTGTGTGTGTGTGTGTGTGTGTGTGTGTGTGTGTGTGTGTGTGTGTGTGTGTCCTGCTGATTTCCCATGATGCTCTGCAGTAATATGAGACGTTCTTGTGTTATCATGTCAGCAGATCGTCAGCCGCCTGTTGTTGCTGTCTGAAGTGTTTCTCGGGTGTTTCATTTGTTCCATCAGTGCAGCATCAATTTATTGATTAATTGATTAATTAATTGGTTAATTAATGTATTAATTGATCCTTTTGAACCCCTCAGACTCATCGTCTGAACAAGGCGGAGCGGCAGAGGTTCAATGAGGAGGTGGAGATGCTCAAAGCTCTGCAGCATCCAAACATCGTCCGATTCTTTGACTCCTGGAAGTCGATGCTCAGGGGCCACAAATGCACCATCCTGGTGACGGAGCTCATGACATCGGGGACCCTGAAGACGTGAGTCCACAAAAGATAGACAGAACCTGTTCTGCAGCTTTTATCTGCATGTCTGTAAAATGTGTTTTCACCCTAAAACACATTTTTGTCCAAATTCTGTCAGAAGTTTAGATAAATTAAACCTGAGACATCTGAAGTGTCACAGCAGCAACTGGTTTATCTTTTACCTTCTGACACATTTAGTTCCTGAATGTCCCACACACAGTTTAGTTCCTGAATGCCCCACACACATTTAGTTCCTGAATGCCCCACACACAGTTTAGTTCCTGAATGCCTCACCCTAATTTCAGTAGCATGGGTTACTGTTACTGTAACCGGATTATCCCCTGTTTTCCATGCCTGACTTCCTGCCCGTTCGACCAGCTCTGTGCCAATTGACACGCCATCCGTCGAAAATAGACCCGTTGCGTATTCTCCGCGGAGCGCCGAGCCGAGCCGCTTCTGGGACGCTGCTGAGACGCACCGCGGCGCTTCTGGTGTAAATTACAGCACTGACTAGAATGGGTTCTATTTCTTTGCGTGCCGCTGCGCAGCCGTTCCGCAGCGCAGCCGCGCCTGGTGTAAATGTGGGGTCAGACTCACCTGTAGTATCAGACTCACCTGTACGTGTTGTTTACCCTGCAGGTACCTGCGCAGGTTCCGTCAGATGAAGTTGAAGCTCCTGCAGCGTTGGAGCTTTCAGATCCTGAAGGGGCTTCAGTTCCTGCACTCGCGCTGCCCCCCCATCCTGCACCGAGACCTCAAGTGTGACAACGTCTTCATCACCGGACCCACCGCTTCCGTTAAGATCGGAGACCTGGGCCTCGCCACACTCAAGAAGGCCTCCTTCGCCAAGAGCGTCATCGGTAAGAACGTGGCGAGTACGGAGAGCCGGCCAGATCAAAAAAGTTCACTTTAACCTGCTGAAATGAAACAATTGCACTTTTTTCAGTTAGCCATTAGCAGTTAGCTGTTTCTTCATGTTGTGACTGGTGATGTGTTCAGGGACCCCAGAGTTCATGGCTCCAGAGATGTATGAGGAGAAGTACGACGAGGCCGTGGATGTTTATGCCTTCGGTATGTGCATCCTGGAGATGGCGACGTCAGAGTATCCATACTCCGAGTGTCAGAACGCTGCCCAGATCTACCGCAAAGTCACCACTGTAAGGCTCCGCCCACCTGAGTCCCATCCACTTCCTGTCTGTGTGCAGATGTTTGACGATGTGCGTTTGTGTCTCAGGGAATCAAACCAAACAGTTTCGCCAAAGTCAAAGTTCCTGAGTTGAAGGAGATCATTGAAGGCTGCATTCGAACCAACAGCAGCGAGAGGTAAACTGACCAATCGCAGCGCAGCGTTCACACTGTGAGGTGTCTGTCACACCTGCAGCTCACTGACTGAAGCAGCTCCACCTGCTGGATGCCCTGACTCACTGCAGTCACGCAACATGAACTGATCGTTTACCTCGATGGAAACAATCAGTCGTCAGTTAATTAGTATTGATTAGGACACGTGAACATTAGCAGCATTAGCTCAGAGTGGGGAGGATCTTTTATTCACTGATTTCACTTTTTAAACTCACTTTATTCAAGTTTTAGTCCCAGAAGATTTTTTTTACCATTAAAATGTTTTGTTGCTGTTATTTTTCCTCAAACCAGAGTCAATGAATCGATGATGTTTCATGTTACAGATCTTCATGACGAAATAAAACTTACAGACAATAACTGAACTAAAATGAACATTTCAAATAATTCAAACCTTTAAAAACTTTAGTGTGTGTCTGATATAAAATCTTCAGGGATGTGTTTTTTTTCCCAGGATGATGAAGGTATGACCTGCCCTTCTCCCCAGCTAACATGTAATGTTCCAATAACATTCCTGAAATCTTTCCTCAACACTGTAAAAACATTAAACAAATATTTTTTCAACAAGTGGAACCTTCCTTGTTGAAATTCCCAGAACATTTTGGGAACCTTCCTGAAACGTTCAACTAAGTTTCAGAGTGTTTAATCCTTAAATTAACTCTACAGTTGAAAAACCTGTTGTAACATGTGAGGTATGTTGTGGGAACATTCAACTAACCTTCACAGAACCCTCTGAGAACATTCTAGTAAACTTGAACAGTAAAAAAAAAAACTCTGGAAAGGTTACCATAACGATAGTTTTTCCGTAAGACAAGGGAATGTTCATGGGAAACATTCAAGTAACCTTTCTGGAACATTCAAATAACCTGTCAGAAAATTCTGAGAACATAACTGCATTGTTAGTTCTACGTTAGAGAAACCCTCTTTCTAATACGTTCTAAAACGTTCCTGGAATTTATAATTAACCTTCCAAGACCGTTCTGAAAACATAACATCAACGTGAATGGAAGAACTTAGATAACTCTGTGGCGGGCGGCGGGCGGCGGGCGGCGGGCGGCAGGTGGAGGCGAAGGGCTGGATGGGTGGTGGCTGACAGGTGGGCGGGGTCAGTCTCAGGCTTCAGCCCTATTGGTCACATGATGACGATTTGTCTCTCGGTTACTTCTGCAGGTTCACGGTTCAGGACCTGCTGGATCACCGGTTCTTCCAGGAGCAGCTCGGCGTCCACGTGGATCTCGCCGAGGACGACGACGGCGTGAAGGCGGCACTGAAGCTCTGGCTCCGGATGGACCACAACAAGAAGCTGCATGGGAAATACAAAGACAACAACGCCATCGAGTTCCTGTTCGAGCTGTACAAAGACATCCCTGAGGAGGTCGCACAGGAAATGGTACCTGCCTGATGACATCACACTGATGACATCACCTAGCGGGCCGGCAGCGGGCCTCACCTGTCTGTCTGTCTGTCTGTCTCTCAGGTGGTGCTCGGCTTTGTGTGTGAGGCCGACTACAAGCTGGTTGCCAAGGCGATCAGACACAGAGTGACGGCCATAAAGCGCCAGCGAGAGAAACGGCGCCGCCTGCAGGAGGAAGCTCTGAACCGCCAGAAGGAAGCCGGCATCGAGGAGGGGTCTGACCCCACCCCCCAACCACTTGAACCAACCAATCAGAAGCCTGTGGCTGCCATGAGCACCTCTGGTGGTGAGAAGGCAGCCAATCAGGTGTGTTTGAAGCTGTTTGATAAACCAATCAGCTGATATTTAATTTGATCGTTAATCAGAAAGTGAAGTCGTCTTTGTCCAATTCAAACTCACAGCTGGATTCAGCTGCTGGTTCAGATCCTGCCACTGCCTGGATACAAGCCCCGCCCTTGGTAACAGTGACATCATCTATAGTGTCATCCAGCAGCAGCCCAGTG
>NC_139335.1:152500-172500 GCF_056507025.1 Lutjanus erythropterus | reverse complement strand
GCACCGCGGAGCGCAGGACAGCCGACGCGCCGTCGGACGCTTCACCAGAGCGCACCGCGGAGCGCAGGACAGCCGACGCACCAGGACGCTTCACCAGAGCGCACCGCGGAGCGCAGGACAGCCGACGCGCCGTCGGACGCTTCACCAGAGCGCACCGCGGAGCGCAGGACAGCCGACGCGCCGTCGGACGCTTCACCAGAGCGCACCGCATAGCGCAGGACAGCCGACTCGCCGTCGGACGCTTCACCAGAGCGCACCGCATAGCGCAGGACAGCCGACGCGCCGTCGGACGCTTCACCAGAGCGCACCACGGAGCGCAGGACAGCCGACGCGCCGTCGGACGCTTCACCAGAGCGCACCGCGGAGCGCAGGACAGCCGACGCGCCGTCGGACGCTTCACCAGAGCGCACCGCATAGCGCAGGACAGCCGACGCGCCGTCGGACGCTTCACCAGAGCGCACCACGGAGCGCAGGACAGCCGACGCTTGTTTTTGTCTCTGACAGGCTGAGATTGTTGTTGTTAGTGTCTGACATCATTAAGGAAAGGATCACTGCAGTCAGAGAGATTTTTTTAAAGAGGAAGAGACGTTTGGTTTAAACAGAAACAGCTGATTTATTGATCTCAACAAACTCAACAGAATCCTTCATCATCATCATCATCAGCTTCATCAAACTTTACAGAAACTAAATAAAACTCAACAAAAACATCGTGGTTCATCTTTCCACTGTCCAACAATCATCAACTCTGGTTTGGTCCAAATAAATCCTAAATTCACAGCGTAAAGGAGCGCGGAGCGTGGAGCGCAGAGCGTGGAGCGCAGAGCGTGGAGCGCAGGTGATGCTGGACAACAGCTGATTTTATAACTGAACTACAGGAGGATGAAGACCTTAAATGTCTCTGACTGTGAGAAAATCTGATGTTTTCACATCACAGATGATGCAGAAATGTGTTAAAACATGACGATCTGGTTAAATATTGTTGTGCAGAAATGTACTGTGGCTCACTGAAAAAAAAGTTGAGTAGTCGTACAGAAACAGTGATTGTTTTAGAAATGTTTTTCTGAGGGTGCATTAGTGTGGCTGCAGATTTACTGTTGTTTAACCACATGTTTGCGTTCGTGTGTGTGTGTGTGTGTGTGTGTGTGTGTGTGTGTGTGTGTGTGTGTGTGTGGTGTTAATATCTGAGGATTTATCGCTTCAAACAGACGCAGGACATGCGAGGCAGCCAAAATGTGTCCCTCTCCTTTAAAATTTTGTCTTCCCATCAGACATTGCAGATGCTGACCCCTCCCCCTTGAAGGGCGTAGACTTCCACATCGACTCTGAGGCCACGCCCTCCGTCAGACCTCTGAGGTCACAGTCCTTCCACACCTCATCAGGTACACAAACACTTTGATCTCTTCATTCATCTACAACAGACACATATTATCCCCATTTTTTAAAATGTAGAAGCTCATTTCAATAAATGTTCAGTCACAGTTTGTTATCAATTAAGCATTTCATTAAATCTACGGTTGGGAATTGGTTGGAATCTTTAATTGATCATTGGTAACATTAACAATCAATTAATCGATTGTTATTAAAAACAAACATATGACATTTGCTGTCAGTCTGCGAGCGCGCTCATAACTGTTATATTTCAGATTTGATAGTAGATTGATTCAATTTTACTTGATTGATCAAATTCTTAAGGACGGATTAATCGATCATTGATTAATTGTCTTGTTTTTTTGTCTTCAGTAAATCATGGCGTCCCTCAGGGAAGCGTCCCAGAGCCTCTGTTGTTTCTGTTAAACACATTTAAAGAAAATTGTTTCCATGTTGGTAAATCCTCTTGTTCTCTGTCTTATCTCACCCCCCTCACCCCGACTCCCCCTCCCTCTCCGTCTCTCTCCAGCCTCCTCCCATCAGCCCCCCCCATACCCTCTCCATTACCCCCACCCAGACTCTGCCCCTCCTCCTCAGTATCACCTCCCGTCTCCCCCCTACTCCCCCTACACCGCCGCCTTCCCCCCTCAGAGTTCCTCCACTGGTCTCCCCAGAGTCCACAGTAACCCCTCCCTCCACAGCCCCGCCTCCTCTTCCTCAGCTCCTCCCCCTCCTCATTGGCCGCCTCCTGACCAGCCTCTCTTCTCTCTGGCCAATGTCCTCTCTCTGGCCATGAGCGTGGCCCACTCCTTCATGCCCCCACCTGGGACCCCTAACCAAGGCTTTCACCCACGCCCATCGTTCCCCTCCCCCCAGCCTTCCCTCACTCCCCCCATGTCTCCATCCCTGGGCTCTAAACTCCATCCCGCTGGCCACGCCCCCTTCTCCGCTCCCTTCCCCGCCTACAGTCCCCCCGCCCCTCAGACAGGCTCCGCCCCCAGCAGCCAGCAGGTGGCGCTGTCCGGGCAGACCGCGGACACACCTGAGAGACAGGTGAGCTCCTGTTACAGCATGACACAGGTTTACCTGTTTAGTGATGGTGCGTTCAGGAGCGCCTCGAGTCATTCCTTCATCCAGCCTTTCACTCATTCACTCATTCATTCATTTCAGCCTCACAGTCTTGTTCAGCAGAGGATCGGCTTAGCTCCGCCCCCTCATGGTGAGTCCATATTTATCATCCTAATACATGTCAGTCAGGTCTTCTGCCCTCTGGTGGATCATCAGTGGCCTCTGGGTACAACATCCAACATGGCTGCCTTCATGTTGTGACTCGCACCTTTTTGGCAGGAAATCTTTGTTAATCTTGAAAAAGTTACAATAAATATGAAAACAATTATATTTTTCCTAATATTAATGTTTACTTTGGTGAAACGTGTAATTACTGAATATTTTGCACTTTATTTTACAGTAGAATCAGGTTGAAAACATCATTTATTTATGAATCCTTCAATCAATATTCTGTTGAGTTTCATGATGCAATCTGCATTAATAGTTCACAAAAAACATAAAACTCCTGGAGCTTCAGCAGAAAACTGAACTGCAGACAAAATCCAGAACAGCTGAAGTGACCAGTTTTAAGTTTTAAGTCTAAATATCACACGCCTGAAGCAGGTCACAGGCTCTCGACCAACTAATGTTGTGGCTTACAGACACTTGGATTAAACCACACCAGCAGCATGGAGACATTTTGTTTTTACATTTTCAAACTGGTCACTTCAGTTGTTCTGGATTTTGTCTGCAGTTCAGTTTTCTGCTGAAGCTCCAGGAGTTTTATGAACTGGAGATCTTCATCATCCTCACATCAGAACAGGAGGAGACACTGAGGGAAAGTTCATTCGCTTTAAGATCAATTTAGAGCAGAAATTAAATTATACAATCTGCTCTCATGATTTCAGTTCTGAGCGAGTGAATGCTAATTATTGATTTTCACCAAAACAACATCGATCAATTCAGTTTACATTGACTGAACTGTTTCTGACGACCAAAATCTGAAATAAAAGAACCAAACCAAGAGTCATGACTTATTGTTTCTAAAATCCAAATTATTGTGATCAATTCATTTTCATAAATGCTTCACATACTAAAAAAATCATGCGTGTAAATATTTTTTTTTTTTTTTATTTTGTCAAAAGGTCTAATAAACACTTAAATTTCAGTTATTATTTCAGGTACAGATGAATAAAAAACAGCATCATCAGCATGAAAACGCATCTTACAGCCGTCATCCAAAGAGCTGATGTTATTAATACACAGGGAGAAAAATAAATAGAGATCAGAGAAAAAGAGACGTCAGAAAAAACCGTCCACCAGTGAAGGAACAGAGAAAAAATGAAAATATATAAAACACAGAAAGATCTAAAACTTTAATGATTCTCAAAGTTCCTTCAGGATGGACTTCAGAGAAACATTAAAACTGTCATCATCTCTGTTTTCTTCTGAAACTTTATGAAAGATTCTTCTCTTCCACGTCCCACTGACATCACAGTGACCTCATAGTGACATCACAGTGACATCACAGCTGACCGAACAGACTCACTGATGGTTTATGTTGTTCACAGGTTCAGAGGTCGTCTCTGACTCCTCCTCCTCCTCCACCTCGTCTCCGCCCGTCTCCACCCTTCAGGACAGAGTAAGAAACACGTTTTTTTTTTTTAAATATCTAATTAAACTTATTGAACTGTTGTTATAATAATTAACTGTTTTAATTTGACTCAATAATTTGGATCAATGGAGGAACGTTTCTGTCCACTGTAAGGCAGAAGAATATGATAGAAAGTCAAAGTTACAATTAAAAGTTGAAATTATGAGAAACTATTTCAGAAAACAAAAACCATGTAAAGGACATAAGAAGAGAAAAAATATGCAACAAGAAGAAAATGACAGAAAACAAGAAAAATATAAGAAAAAAACAAAATCAAACATAACAAAACACACTTTATGTCAACGATGTAACAACATTAAAACTATGTAAAAAGACAAAAATCAACACAATGTAAAACATGTATTAAAATAAAGACTAAATAAAAGACATAATAAAACAAAAAGACGTCAAAGACAGAATCAAAAGACGTAACAGGATGAAAACTTCCTAACAGTGATGGAACCAAACTAAACCTAAAGAACGTTGAGGACGTAAAAATACATCAAAGACAAACAAAAACCTAAAAGATGTAAGACGACAAAAAGACATAAAAGACGATAATTAAGAGATAAAAGAGAAGTTATAATAAAAGTTGAAATCTGATCTTTTTTTCTCGTTCGTATAATTTATGATGATGATGTTTTGTCTTTTTCCAGGCAGAAATGAGTCTCAGTAAGGATCTGATCAGAAACCATAAATAATAAATAACTGATGATGATGATGTTCTTCCTCTTGTCCAGGTGTCCTCCCCTGTCCCCCCGTCTCCCAGACTGTCCCCCAGACTGTCCCCCATACAGGAGGGTGAGACACAGATTTAAATGTCCTCATCTTCTCTGTTGTGGCGCCACCGTCAGGACGTTCTGATGTTCTTCTTCTGTTCCTCTTTCAGTGAAGAAAACTTCCGTCTTCTCCGTCGGCCGTTTCCAGGTGACGCCCTCTACAGACATCCCTGCTGTCCGTAATCAGGAGCCCCGCCCCCTCAATCAAGCCACACCCACTGCCCACTCCCCGCCTCCCTCCAGACCGGACCAATCAGAGAGCTCGGACAGCAGCAGCACAGAGCAGCATAGCGAATCAGAGAGCAGCATCAGCACAGTGACCATCTCCCCACCTGGATATCTTCTTGGTCACCATGACAACGCTGGAGGACAGGAGGAAGAGGAGAAGAGGAGGAGGGAAGAGGAGGAAGAGGAGGAGAGGAAGAGGAGGGGGAGTCGGAGGCTGAGCATCAGTCTGAGGGAGGGGTCACCCATCAACCCCGGGAACTTCGGCCAATCGTGGAGCCGCTCTGCGCCCTACGTCAGCTCTGACGAATCGGAGAGCGAGAGTGAGGAGATGTGGGTGGAGCTGCAGGAGCTCCGTGACAGGTGATTGGTGGATCAGTGATGACGATGATGTTTTCCTAAATGCGTCTCTGTTAGTGTCTCTGCTTGTGAAAATATTTCCTGTCGTCTGCACAGAGACGTTTTAGGCTCATTTCAAAGTTTGTTCGAGGTTCTTATCTACAGTCAGTATTTTAAACACCTAAAAAATCAGTTTGTGTGTTTTATTTAGAAAATGTTCTCCTCTTTGTCTTTCTGTCAGACAGACTTTTCTGACAGGAAACCACCGTTACATCAGACAAACATCTCTCTACAAACCAACCAAACTCCAGTCATAAAATCAGTGATTTTAGCTCAGAGAACACAGGAGTTGTTGGTCTGCTGCCTCCATCTGTTAGTGTGTTTGTGTTTGTGAGACTTCAGTGAATCTGACCAATCATTTTAAAGCACCAGCGTCGCCTCATACAGCCACACGGTCATCATCATGAGCTGCAGCCCGTTTTTATCTCCAGTTTATCACAGAAATCTTAAAAAACAAACAAACTGAAACGTCATAAATTTGAGGGGCAGAGTTTGAAAGATGTGTTTGTTTACCAGGCAGGAAAAATCCAAAAGACTTTTTAAAAAAAAGTTGCATTATGGGAAATGTAGGATCCTGTTGGAGATGTGTAATCTGGCCTACAAAGATATCATGGCCTGTTTAATCACAATCCACATGACGTCCTACAGACTGAAGTTTATCCGGTCTTGAATTATCTATAAATTTGTCCATTTTCAGGTTTAAAACATAAATATATCTAAAATATAACCCACATTCAAAAACAGTCACAGTTCAAATCAGCCAGTAAATCAGTTAGTCACCGTCAGAAAATTAATTCCCTTTTTTTTAAACACCTCCCTCCTCACAGACACCTGGCAGAGGTGCACGACCTGCAGGCCAATCAGAAGCAAGAGATCGAGGACTTGTACCTGAGGATGGGTAAAGTCCCGCCCCCTGGAATCGTCGCTCCGGCCGCCATGCTGAACCACCGCCAACGCCGCATCTCCAAGACAGGAAACTACCCTCCTTCCCGCAAAAACAGCCTGCAGAGATTGGACGTGCCGCCCCCTGCAGGTGGGAGGAGACACTGCAGCCTGAAAGACACAGAAATAAAGTTTATAATAATAATGATGACATGAAATAATAACAGCGATGTTTGTGGTTCAGGCATCATGAGGAAGAGCTCGGTCAGCGGCAGCAGCAGCGGATCTCAGGAGAGAGCAGGGAAAGGCGTGACCTTTGCCCCCGAACACAGCCTCATGGTGAGCTCATGATGTCACAGGAAACTTTAACAAGATGTTTGTGTGTGTAAGTGACGACTGCAGCCATCAGCTGTGAAACTGAGAAGCAACACAATCCCTCCAGACAAAAACACAACGTCACAGGTCGTCACTGACGGGGTCAGTTGTTCCACTGACAGACTGTTACTCTACAAATACTTATTTAATCTGCAAAACTACCATTAAACACACATTATTATTATTATTACACAAACAAAACTACCATTAAATACACATCATTATTATTATTATTACACAAACATACTGTAGCTCAGCTGGTAGATCGCATCACGCATCACGTGTTGCATCACGCATCACGTGTTGATGCTGTCAGTCCTCTGCAGCAGCTGCTGGTTCGATTCCCACCTGCAGCACATTTACTGCATGTCCCCCCCCCCCCCCCCCCCTTTCCTGTCACATCTTCAGCTGTCCTGTCTGAATAAAGGCAAAAAGCCCCAAAAAAATTAATGAGATCTTAATTAAAGCTGCACAATTCAAAGCTAATCTGAGTTTATTAAGTCCAAGTTTAGTGAAGCTGAGGTCTGTTGGAAGCTAATAAGACCACTCTGTACTAGCTAGATTTTTAAAAAATTAAAACACACTATATTGTTTAGACTTGCACAGATTTCAACTTTCTTAGCCGATTCCAATTTCCGATTTTTGAGGGGTCTGACCTCCTGATTCCGATTTTGGTCGGTTCTGATTTTCAGTCTTTCTAAGAACTGTGATTGACAGCATTCACAAACATTTTTGCAACTTTTCTTGTAAATATGTTCATAATAAGACACTGACTATTAAATATTCATTTAATACTTTCTTCAAAATCATTCAGATTACAACCAGGCCTTGTTATAATTTTATATTAAGATTATGAATTGGGTGAACGTGATCAAGTTTGTTTTCTTAGCTGTCTAGCTAAGAAAACAGTATTTGCTGTTCCCATTAGACACAAAACCTGCAGTGAAAAAACACAGAAGAACCCTTTAATTCAAGACTCTCATCTAAAACCTGCTGTTTTATGAAAACCAGTGGTGTTTAAATTGATTTATTTTGGTTTAAATTCAAATTAAAGTGACAACAAGATTAAGTTCATGTTTGAGGGAGGAGTCTGTTTGTTTGACATCGACTGAATATTAAAGAATCTAACTTTAAAATATTACAAATCATGAGGCTAATGTTAGCTTCGTTAGCTAGCTGGCTACAGCTGATGATATTTGAGTTTGATTACTTCTGTCTGAAATCAATAATCCAGTGTTTCATAAATTATTCTGAATTTTGTAGCAGTGAAAAGTAACTAAAGTACTCTAAGTACTTTTTTAGGTTGATACTCTCTACGTTCTACTTTTCTCCATTTCAGAGGCAGTTATTGTACTTTTTACTTGTAACTTTAGTTACTTTGCAGATTCAGATTAATGATGCACTCTGGAGAAAATGGAGGACTCTGATTGGCTAAAGAGAGAGACGAGTCTGATCGATCTTTACTGACTTCAGCTGATCTCAGAGTAACCTTTGACCTTTGACCTTCCAGTGAGGGCGGAGCCACTGACGACACGAAGACGATGAAGAGTGATGATGAAGAGGAGTCCTCCATGAACACACACACACACACACGCACGGGGGGGGTTCAGACAGCAGTCATCTTCATCCACCTCACCGAGCTCTTCTGCACACTGACCCAGAGTCTGATCGAACTGTGCAAAACACCGGACACACTCTGCACACACACACACACACACACACACACACACACACACACACACACACACACACACACACAGACACACACACACACGCACACACACACACGCACACACACACACGCACACACACACACGCACAGACACACACACACACACACACACACACACAGACACACACACACACACACACACACACACACAGACACACACGCACAGACACACACACACACACACACACACACACACGCACACACACACGCACACACACACACACACACACACACACGCACACACACACACACACACACACACACACACACACACACACACGTCACTTTATGACTTTCTGAGTTTGATTCTTTCTGTTTTAGATTTTTAATCTCAATATTTTAACGACATTTCAGCACTTTAGTCAGAAAATATTGAGGCTAACATGAGAACATGTTCTATTGGAGCCTGATGGGAGAACATGTTCTATTGGAGCCTGATGGGAGAACATGTTCTATTGGAGCCTGATGGGAGAACATGTTCTATTGGAGCCTGATGGGAGAACATGTTCTCATTTGAACTTTATTCCTGTTTGTCTCTTGAGGTTCTGCAGGTTTAAAACATCACATTCAGCTGATTTTAAACTTTTAAAGAGAAAAATGAGCCGACAGCTGAAGTCAAACATCATCGTTCTCTGAAAACACAAAACAAATGTTCTTTTAATCATTTTCCTAACGTTCCAAAACATTCCCACAACGTTCTCTCAGGGTTTCTTTCTGGTAACACTCCCACAACTAAAGATCTTATTCCCAAAAGAAGGAAACTTCCCTGATGATTTTACCAGAACATTACCAGAACATTACCAGAACATTACCAGAACATTACCAGAACATTATCAGAACATTACCAGAACATTATCAGAACATTACCAGAACATTATCAGAACATTACCAGAACATTAGTTTTCAACATTCAACTACTACGTAACCTTCCTAGAATATTTTAATAACCTTCCCACAATGCTCTGAGAACATTGAGAACAATGTTAGTTCTATGTTGGGAAAAACTCTCCTTTAACTGAAAAGGGAACGTTTAGGGGGAACGTTCTAGTAACCTTGTTAAACAGTTCAGAAGGTTCTGGGAACAGAACAGTAATGTTAATTATAGTCAGATACACAGGAACATTCCCAGAACTGAAAACAAACGTTTCCAGAACAGTCTGGGAACGTTTCAATAAGGTTAGTTTTAGTCAGAAAAACTCATTTTAACATCCAGGGAACGTGATGCAGGAATGTTCCAGACACGTTCCCACAACTATAATCAAATCTACTCAGAACATTTAGAGAACCACATTTTGCTGGTTGGTGTTTTCTGCCGTCAGAACGTCACTGATGATGATTGGACTCATTTTATTTGTTTGGTTTGTGTTTGGTTTGTGTTTGTGTTCAGTTTGTGTTTGGTTTGTGTTTGGTTTGTGTTTGTGTTCAGTTTGTGTTTGGTTTGTGTTTGGTTTGTGTTTGGTTTGTGTTTGTGTTCAGTTTGTGTTTGGTTTGTGTTTGGTTTGTGTTTGGTTTGTGTTTGTGTTCAGTTTGTGTTTGGTTTGTGTTTGGTTTGTGTTTGGTTTGTTCTTGGTTTGTTCTTGGTTTGTTCTTGGTTTGTGTTTGGTTTGTGTTTGTGTTCAGTTTGTGTTTGGTTTGTGTTCAGTTTGTGTTTGGTTTGTTCTTGGTTTGTGTTTGGTTTGTGTTTGGTTTGTGTTTGTGTTTGGTTTGTGTTTGGTTTGTTCTTGGTTTGTGTTTGGTTTGTTCTTGGTTTGTGTTTGGTTTGTTCTTGGTTTGTGTTTGGTTTGTGTTTGGTTTGTTCTTGGTTTGTGTTTGGTTTGTTCTTGGTTTGTGTTTGGTTTGTTCTTGGTTTGTGTTTGGTTTGTTCTTGGTTTGTGTTTGGTTTGTGTTTGGTTTGTTCTTGGTTTGTGTTTGGTTTGTTCTTGGTTTGTTCTTGGTTTGTTCTTGGTTTGTTCTTGGTTTGTTCTTGGTTTGTTCCTGATGTTTCTCTGGTTCAGTCACAGTATTTTGATGTAATATTTCAGATTGTTGATGAATCTGTCGATCAGCTGCACTTTAACAGTTTGTTGTTTATCTTGTTCTGAGTGTTTCTGTGAATCAGTGTGTTTGATTTAAAGATGATAAAGAATAATTCTTGTTGTATTTACAGACTGAGCTGATGTTTCCAGACACACGTCTCTTATTTGACCTTTTTAATCTCTGAAAGCTGTTTTGCATTAATTTGTTGTCACTTTAAAGTGTTTCTGTGAAATAAAAATCAACTCAAACAGCTGCAGACGTGATGAGATGAAGATTGAAAAGTTGATTATTAATGTCGAGTGAAACGATGTTTCTGTGATTCACTGTGCGTCATGTCCCGAACAAACAGAGCGAAAAAGAAACAGTTTGACATTAAAGTTGATTCAGAAAAAAGAAAAACAGCCAAGAAAAAATAAAGGAAACAGAGAGAATCTGATCTGTGAGCTCAACATCAGAGATTCATGGTTATCATTGGAAAAATCTAGAAATGGTATAAACCTGTCTTCAACAGGACGGACACTCAGTACAGCTGCTGATCTGGACTGAATTAGACAGGAAGTCGCCGTGTTTCATCCAACAACAAAGAGCTGAATCAGTGTGTTCTCAGTGAGAACCACAGGATGAAAGAACTGGAACTCAACGATCACCTCTAGAACCTCACAACTTGAAACTATAAAGTGCTTCGATCAGGATCAGTCATGTACAAAAACATAAACAAATAATCATATAAATAAAGTCATATACAGTAGAATATATAGAAAAATATCTATATAGATCTGCAATACTTTATCACATAAAGACCAGATCAATTCACTTGAATATATTAAACTGTGTAATTCAATCCTCCAGTGTAAAGATCAATATACATAAATCTATGGACTACATATGAAGACAACAGAGACATAAATACAATTAATGGATCCAGTACTGCAGCTCTATTAGAATATGATCAATTACAAAAAACATGTTGCATATCAATCCTTCATTTACAAATCACCATACATCTATAGATACATACACACACAATAATGTACATAATATTTACATAATATGTGTACCTCTAATAAATAAGCCTCAACATAATAAGATAAATATGATTTAATACGACTCGAGCAGAGCAGCAGTCAGGATGTATTTTTCCCTTACAGATTTCCTCTGTTTTTGCTTTTCTGTCGCACTTAAATGTTTCAAAATGCAGTTTTTAAATGATGATTTCACTTATTAAAGGAAAAAAGCTATGCAAACCAACCTGGACCTATGTGAAAAAGTAGTTGCCCCTAAACCTAATAACTGGTTGTACCATCCTTGGCACCAACAACTGTAATCTGGCAATGAGTCTTTCACATCGCTGTGGAGGAATTTCAGCCCACTCTTGTTTGCAGAACTGTAATTCAGCCACAGTGGAGGGTTTCCGAGCATGTGTGTTTGATTTCTGGACTCCTATAGAGCAGCGACACACGATCGTCCACACAGAAAGCTTTATAGATCTTCAGGACGGTTCTGAAGGGCTGCCGAGCTCGGCTACCGGCTAATCCAGCTTCGTACTGGCCCATATTGACAAAACAGTCCCCTGTGACGTAACAGACAGACAAACACGGAGGTATTTTTCTTTTGCTGGACGGGAAAAAGCAGCTCTATCCACTCCGCTCGCCTCTTTAGGAAAGATAAACAAAGGTAACTTTCCCAAACAAACATTTTCTGGGAGCCATTGCTCAACGTGCTAACACTGAAATCATTGTAGACAGCAGAGCAGCGCGCAGCGATATAACTTCTGAAGCAGAGCGGGGGAGGAGGCGGGGCCTAGAGCTTATGCCTGGCTATGACCATATAAGGAAGTCTGACACACATTAACATCAATGAGACTACATCGTTAAAAAAAGACAGTAAAACACAGCGTCCATCCAAAACAGCCTGCAAGGCTCACTTTCAAATGCATGAACCGAGAGAAGAGATGGAAAGACGTCGACGAGAACGTGAGAAAGAAGAGATGGAAAGACGTCGACGAGAACGTGAAAGACAGAAAAATCCAGCTCAGGGGAGAAGTGAAGACCAGAGGACTGAGCTGAAAGGAAGTGAGCAAAAGACAGAAAGTCAGCAAAGTAAACAGACAGGAAGTGATCAGCAGGGAGGGGGTGATCAGGGAGACAAGGAGAGGAATGGTGAGGAAGAGGAGAGTGATAGTGAGGAAGAGACAGAGGACGATGAAAGACAGCAGACAGGTAGAAAGAAAAGGAGAAAGCATAATCCAAAGAAGGGGACTCAAAGTAAACAAAGAGACAAACATGAGACTGAAGACACCAACCAAACACCTGCATCAATAAAGGTTGGTCTGCTCAATGTTCGATCAATGAGAAACAAAACAGCTGAGATCAAAGAGATCATAACAGAAAACAACCTGGACGTCTTTCTTGCAACAGAGACGTGGTTAAAACAGGTAAATGCAGTCAAAGTCCTCAGAGAAACTTCGCGACCAAATTTCAGTTTCTATTATGATGTGAGGGACGGCAGAGGAGGAGGCGTAGCCATTCACTTCACAAATGAATTGCAGCGTGAACGAATTCATTTTAACACCAACATAACAACATTTGAATATGTTGCTGCAGTTCTGAGACATGATGAGTGGAACCAACCAATCCTGTTCATCAACGTGTATCACCCACCACGCTACAACAAGAAGCAATTCAGGGCATTTCTGGACCAGTTTCAACAACTATTGGATGAAGTTTTCAAACGGTTCAACAGCATCATTGTGACTGGAGATTTCAATATCCATATTGATCAGGAAAAGAGGTCTTTTACTGACGAGTTTGATTTTCTTTGGGGACAAAACGACCTTGTTCAGCACGTACATGAGCCAACACATGAGGGAGGTAATACTCTGGATCTGGTCATCTCCAGAAATGTTGACATCCCTCCTGTCTCCGTCCAAAATGACAGAGTATCAGATCATTACACCGTATATTTCAATGTGAAGCCAGAAGATACAGGAGATACGAAGGAGAAAACTAAAGAAAACGAGGATCAAGACGAGCAGGAAAAACAATCCAAACAGAAAGAAGAATAGAAAATGTCTCAGGATCAGGAAGTCGGAGCAGAGATTCATTTAATCAACTGCAAAAATAAACTCAATGAACTTTCAACAAAGTTCTCATCACATGTGCATCACAATCTACAGATCACAGTGGATCTAAATGTAATCCACAGTTATTTAGTGAAGCTGCATCACTGCTGAGCAAAGTCATCCGGCACCCTTTTGGCCCACGGGCCTTATGTTTGACACCCATGTTTGAATGGTCAGTAAATGAATATACTGTAGAGCTTTAATTTCAGCTGATAAACTAATGATGTATTGATTAAAAGAGTAAACATGAGGTCAATGAAGTGTCAGCTGTGTGTCTGTGCATATTCTTTATTTAAAACTATAATCCTGCTCATAATCCACATTTCAACTAAATGTATCTGATTATATATTTTTAAAGTTGTAACTGTTATTGATTATAGTTGTTTTTGTATCCACATTCTGTTATCCTGTTCCTTGTAATCCATTACTCCTGCAGCCTGGTAATATAATGAGAGTCATGAACGCTGAAGGATCCTGCTGTCAGAAGCATCAATGTTCTTTAAGTTCAGGGAACCAAACCCTCTCTGTTAAGGTGGTATTTCTCTCAGACCCTGTGTTTTGTGGACGTTGATATTTTTCACTCTTCTGTTCTTGTTCTTTCTTATTCAGGATGATTGTGATTCTTTGTTTTTAGCACAACCAGCTAGAGTCATTTTGTATTTTAACTTTTTTAAATGGTCTTTATGTTAAGAAGAAATGCATTTGTCAGGAAACTGAGCTGAGTTTGATGTGTTTGAATAAATGATCAGAGCTGTCAGTTGAATTTACCTGATTCACCTGGAAACTCACACAATCACTGCTGAAGGACTTTGTTCACTGTTCTGAGGTTACAGTCACTTTGTGTCGTATGAATGTGGGATGATTTTAAATAAACATGCATGAAGTGATTGAATCCACAGATTAATGAGTGTCATGTGCTGCTCAGACAGCAGGTGGCAGCACTGATCAGTCTGTCACTTTCAATTACAGACCATCAAACATTCACACTGAAAAGACAAATATATATAATGTGTCATTTCATTTCTATAATTATTGATGAACAAGAAAAAAAAGTCAAAACCTCAGAGTTTTTGTTGTCGGCGGCAAACTTAGATAGATAGATAGATAGATAACTGATAGATAGATAGATAGATAGATAGATAGATAGATAACTGATAGATAGATAGATAGATAGATAGATAGATAGATAGATAGATAGATAGATAACTGATAGATAGATAGATAGATAGATAGATAGATAACTGATAGATAGATAGATAGATAGATAGATAGATAGATAGATAGATAGATAGATAGATAACTGATAGATAGATAGATAGATAGATAGATAGATAGATAGATAACTGATAGATAGATAGATAGATAGATAGATAGATAGATAGATAGATAGATAGATAGATAACTGATAGATAGATAGATAGATAGATAACTGATAGATAGATAGATAGATAGATAGATAGATAGATAGATAGATAGATAGATAACTGATAGATAACTGATAGATAACTGATAGATAGATAGATAGATAGATAGATAGATAGATAGATAGATAACTGATAGATAGTCATGAAGAACACGAGGACTCAACTTCCTGTAAGAGTGCAGACTTTGTGTTGGGAGTTTCTCACAGTACGGTTCTGGTGTAAAAGTTCTTTGTCTAAATAGTGAGAGTTGCTGGTTCTCTGAAGAATTTCTCTGATGAATCACATCTGTTTACTTCATGCAGCTTGGAGAGAAAACTCTCTGAAGGTCTTTCAGTGTCTTGACTTATATACAAAAACAACAGCTGCTGATTCAATGATTTCTTCTTCACATGTTAACGATGTGTAACAGTAACTTTTCTGAGTAAAATTGATTTTACACTCAAACTTACAGTTATCTTCCTTCCTCACAAAGACTCCCATAATAAATACTTCCACAGTCTGTGAGCTCACACACCAATATATGCAGGTAAGTGTTGGTTATTATTACGTTTGGATATAATCAATATTTATATCAACTGATATGATTTAACATGCATTGTGTCCGTACGCCTGGAGCGCCCGTTAGGTCAGCGCCCAACAATAGATTGGTAATAATATTTACCAACCGGACATAAAGAGTCAAAAGCAGAGCAAATCAAAACAGAAACTCTTTTCTTAAACCCATAAGAAAACACAAAACAACAAACAACAAACAACAAAACAACAAACAACAAACAACAACTGCAAACAGTGATGAATGAAAAAAGTGTATTGGAGTAAATCACAAACCAGAGTAAAAAAAAAAAAAAAAAAAAAAAAAACAGCAACCAAGAAATCAGAGCAACAGTCTCCTCCAGAAAACTTCAAACTCCAGTCTGTATGTTCCCACAAAGAATCCCAAAACAAAAAGGCACTTCCTGTTTACACTTCAGACTTCCTGTTTACACTTCAGACTTCCTGTTTACACTTCAGACTTCCTGTTTACTAGACTTGCACCGATTAATCGGCAATGCTCGGAATCGGGCCGGTTTTCACGTGACTGGCCTTGACCGGTGACCGGCCGGTCAGCGTCACAAATCCGGTTCTGTGCCCGTCATTCTCACACACGTTCTGCGCGATGGTCACGTGATGCGCGCAGCAGACAAACTGACCGTGACGTCAACACAGCGCTGATAACAGCTACACACTCTGACACACGTCTGCATGAAGATGGTGTCAGAGACAGATTACAAGAACAAGATAAAGAGAAGACAGACAGTCCACAACGAGACAGAGCAGCTGACAATGTCGCAAAACAGCCGTAAACTCTCTCCCACTTCAGGCTAATGCTAGCAAGCTAGCAGCAGACTGCTGTTCACAGAGGGACAGTTAAAATCTCACCTCCTGTTCTGGCTGAAGAATAAACAACCTGTGTTGATGTGTCTCCTCAAACATTTTCTCATCCAGACTCCTTTAACTTCTGTGTTTGTTTTTCTCACGGCAAAGTTTTACTTCAAACTGTTGCACCGCGTTAGTCTCCGGTTTGTTTACATCCGCTTCCACAAAAGATCACGTGAAATCGCGTCCCACGAAATCCCGCGAGATGATCTCGCGAGATCACGTTCACCCAATTCATAATCTTAATATAAATTATAACAAGGCCTGGTTGTAATCTGGATGATTTTGGAGAAAGTATTAAATGAATATTTAATAGTCAGTGTCTTATTATGAACATATTTACAAGAAAAGTTGCAAAAATGTTTGTGAATGCTGTCAATCACAGTTTTTAGAAAGACTGACAATCAGAACCGGCCAAAATTGGAATCGGGAGGTCAGACCCCTCAAAAATCGGAAATCGGAATCGGCTAAGAAAGTTGAAATCGGTGCAAGTCTACTGTTTACACTTCAGACTTCCTGTTTACACTTCAGACTTCCTGTTTACACTTCAGACTTCCTGTTTACACTTCACTTCAGTTAATTCCCCCAAAAGTAAAAGTGAAGAAGTTCAGGCTCTGAAATGTCCTCACAGTATAAAAGTAAAAAGACATTTCTACTGACTACTTTTGTCTCCTCACGTCTTTTTCATCGTTTTCGTCCTGTTAGGTCGTTTTTCTCTTCTTACATCCTTTACATTGTTTTCATCTTGTTATGTTTCGTCACATCATTTTCGTGTTGTTGTCTTTTACACAGTTTGTTGTTTTCATCTGGTGTCACTTGACGTTGTACTACAGTTATTTACTTGTGTTTATATTGTATTTTTCTGTTGTTAATTGTATTTCTATACTTTATTGCTTATTCTTTACTCTCATATTTAATATTGCCTACTTTCATATTTTCTATTGTTTATTTTGTAGTGTCACTTTTTTTACTCTCATTGCTTAAATGAATCTTTATTCTATACTGTGTTTTTGTGACACTGATGTCACTACGATCTGTATTTATATTTATAAATGTGTGTGTGACTACGAGCCCGTTTGAGGATGATGCAACTGCAACTTTGTTGTTTCTGCACAAATAAAGTTGTTGAATATTAAAAGGTGAATCTTGTTAAGTCTTTTATGTCTTTTGGATTGTTTTCATCTTCTTATGTCTTTTTTCTCGTCCTGTCTGTCCTGATGTCCTCTGATGATCCTCCAGTCAGTCGCCTTTTCTGTGTCTTATTGTTTTGTTCGTTCAGGTTGAAATCAGTCTTGATGCTGGAAGGCGGCGCACAATGTTGCAAAATAACAATAATCAATAATCAATAATTCACCTCAGAGTTATTCAAACTAAAGTAACGAGTCTGTTTATAAAATGTGAGGAAGAGAAAGTTCAGATATAAATATTCAAATAAAGTACTCAGCACTTTTACTTCCTTTTTCCCATTATGTGTGTGTGTGTGTGTGTGTGTGTGTGTGTCTGTGTGTGTGTGTGTGTGTGTCTGTGTGTGTGTGTGTGTGTGTGTGTGTGTGTGTGTGTGTGTGTGTGTGTCTGTGTGTGTGTGTGTGTGTGTGTGTGAGTATGTGTGTGTGTGTGTGTGTGTGTGTGTGTGTGTGTGTGTGTGTGTGTCTGTGTGTGTGTGTGTGTGTGTGTGAGTATGTGTGTGTGTGTGTGTGTGTGTGTGTGTGTGTGTGTGTGTGTGTGTGTGTGTCACTCTGGAGGTCAGTGAACTTTACAGGAATTCTTGCATCATTTACTGACAAACAGGATTTCTTCACACAGCGACACAAAAAAAAAACAAGGTCAGAAACCTTCATTGTTTACTTTGTAGGGATCTCCTACACACACACACACACACTCACACACACACACACACACACACACACACACACACACACACACACACACACAGAAGAGAAAGTAAAGAAGCTCCAGTTTCTGTCTCCGGTTCTCTGAAGCAGCAGCAGGATGGAGGTTCTGACGGTTCTCAGGGTTCTTCTTGTCGTGGATCTACTGCTGGTTTCTGTGGAACACTCTGGTCAGTCTGATCCATATTAACATGTGTTTGTTTGTCTGTTAGTTGTCAGGATGAAAGTGCTGAACAGATTTCAGCTTGATGGACAGTTTGTGGACAAAAAGAAAGAAAAAAGAAGGAAAATACATAAAATATGTAAGAGGACACAACATAAGACAAAAAGACCTAAAGAGGACAAAAAAGACATTAAAGTCATAACAACAATGAAAACAATGTAAACAAAACAAAAGACAAAGAAGACAAAACAGACAGGATGGCGTCTTCCTCTGGGAGACAGAAGCTGAGACTCAGTTAACTGAAACAGTAGAAATGTCCTACAGTGGACGACTTTTTACTTTGATACTTGTACATATATATGTTTCATGTTTAGGAGAAGTATCTGTTTATGTAGTTGAGCGCAGGACATTTGGACTTTTGTCCCCTTTGTAAACAGATGATGGACAGAGAGACGACTGAACTGAAGTGAAGTGAATAAAAGTCCAGCAGATGAATCTCAGTCTGTTTCAATCTGATGAAACATTTTAAATCAGATGTTAAAACACAGATTCATCAATAGAACGATCAATTATTAGATTAGAAACCGAACTGAAGCTGTGAATTCTTGACGTTTTCCTTCATGGTCTTCATGTCTTCTTGTTGTCTGAGTCACGTCTGAACAGTTTTGTTTGGAACAAAGAGGATTTATTGAACACAGTCATCAGACTTTTAGATCTGGGCGTCTTGGAATCTGGGTCCAGATTTGGATCTGGATCAGATCTGGATCAGATCTGGATCAGATCCAAATCTCAGATTGTTTTAGATTCTCAGGGACTGATCTCAAAGAGCGCTGACCAAAATGTCTCTGGAGGCGACTGGATGGACGTAAAACCAGTCAGAGCAACGATCAGTTTCCTTCAACTCAGTGAATCAAACTCCGTCCAGAAATCAGGATCTGATGACTCGGGATCGTCCTCACACCTCGTTTTGAGCAGCTTCATGCAGAAACGACTTTTTTTTATTAGAAACAAAGTAATAATTCTACTGTTGAAAGAAAGTAGTTCCTCATGAAACAAAGTGTGAAGATGATGTTCAGTAACCAGACGCCTCATTTATAAAACTCTGATATCTTTACACTCATCATCATTTAATCTGATAATTACAATCATTTTTATTGATTCATTTCTTTCATGTTATTTTATTTTTTGTATAAGATTTTTTTCCACGCCTGTGGTGTTGTTTATTTATTATTACTGTTGTTTTATTGTATTTTTTGTTGTTGTTGTTGGTTCTATTCCTTTGTGGAAATGATGTCATGTCACACAAGTAAAGGTCTATCAGTGTTATCTCTGTTTTATCAAATGATAATAATGATGATGATGAAACAGAAAGTGAACACGTCCTTCATCAGATGTCCTTTTTCATTCTGTTGAAAATTGTGTTCACCTGTTAAAATTTGCTGCTGATCCAAAACATTTCAGAATCCATTTTATATGAAAGTAATGAAAAATAAATGTTTGTTTCTCGCTG
>NC_139335.1:130000-140000 GCF_056507025.1 Lutjanus erythropterus | reverse complement strand
AAAAAAAAAAAAAAAACACCAATATGAGACTTTGATCATTTTTTCATGCTTCTTAAATTCACCTTCAGTCTGAGACGAGACAAACTTTCTACGTGTCTCTGTGCTTCTGTGTTTTATGTTAATTGTTTGGTTTATTAGTTTGTCCAGCTGTTTGCTCAATTTATTTATTGATTGATTTAAAGACAAAAAATTGAAATTTCCAGCGAATCATTTTTTCACTGAGGTCAGCTGTTCGATCTGTTTCCTGTTTGAGATGTTCAAGAGTCTCGTCTTCATCAAACTCCTGTTTTTCATTGATTTGGATTATTGTCTGACTTGTTTTTGTTTGTTTTTGTTTTTTGGCGTCGTGGGTCGATGTGGCACTGGTGCAGTTTGTTCCTCTGTGTTCTGTGATTGTTCTAATAATGTTCAGATCATCGGATGATAAATAACGTCACAAACAGAAGAGACTCAGGACGCAGCCACGTGGATGTTGATCATTTGTTGCCATGGTAACCACCAAACAGTTTAGGTCATCACGTCTTCATGTCTTGTCATATGATGATGTCGAAACAGAACGTGTCACATGGAGCCGCACTGTCACCATTTAAAAGAACATTTCAACAACAACCTGTAATTAAACACATGAAACTTATTTTAAACATAAAGTCACCAGAAAAATATGAGAAACTGGATGAAACACAGAATTCAAGACGGTGGTATGAAATGATAAACCAGCAACAGGAAGGAAATGTTCGGTCTCAGTTCAACAAACTGCAGCAGGAAACAAGAACAAAGAACAAAGAACGTATCAGAGTAAAAACGATCAAGAGAACCATCATGTGAGCGACGGGGAGAATGAATCCTGTTTGATAAAACGACAGCATGTGATCACACTGATCATTTACAAGAAGTGAAAACGAAGTTTACCAGAATTAGTGAGATGATCATTTCCATCTGTAGTCCTGCACATAAAATAAATATAATTTAATGTGTGTGGTGGAAAAATAAAGAGACTGTGAGAAAGAGGAAATCGTCTTTGTACATTTATTTTACTTTTGTGCAAAAGGACCAACAAAGTGATGATGATGGTGAAGCAAACGGAGTCTGTGAAGAGTCTAAAATGTGGAAACAATTCTTCGTCTAAACGCTGAGAGTTAGTTCTCTGAAGAACCGAGACGATGTGATGAATCAGATCTTTACTTCATGCAGCATGGAGAGAAAACTGGAGCTCAGTTTTCTCTGAAATATATACAGAAATATAAAAAACAACAGTTGGTGATTCTGTAACCGTGTCGATTCAATCGTTCCTTTAACAAAGTGAAGACACACTGGTCTTCCTGAGTAAACACTGATCTGATTGATCGATTTTTCACTCAGGCTTACAGTCGCCTTCCTCTTTCACAACTTACAGACAGAGACTCACAAAATTAGTACATTGATTATTGATCAAATTTGTTCCTCATCAGGGTTTTTATTTGCATCAGAACAAAAAGATTCTGGTTAAATGACTCAGAGTCATTAAAACCGTCGATCTTCAGGTAATTCCCTCGTTCTAACTGGACGCTAAATTCAGTGTGTACATGATATATTGGTCAGGCAGCGAATTATCACAGGCAGGTCAGACGAGTATCACCGTTAGAATGGATCATATGTCACATGATAACTTACAGTAAGTCCAGGTGTCTCACCTGATAAAAACAGTAAGAACACACTGCACAGTACAAAGTACAACATGAAATACACAATAACTACATTATAAAACCACCAGCTAACCAGTGCAGGTGCTTTACATAATAAAACAGGAAGTACACTGTAATGTTGTAATAATTTAATGCAGTTTTACTAAAAATCTGGGACTTCATCTAAATTAGGTACAAAATAAAATCAAAGCTGAAACTCAGACATCCAGAACTTTTTGAACAGAGAAGAAAAACATTTCTGAACAGACACTTTACTTTTCTAAACAGAAGACGTCCTGTACACACAGACACACACAGGTGTGTGATGTCTCACAGCTTTAATGATTCAGGCTTAAATGTTGAATATCAGCGATGGAAAGTAACTAAATAAAAATGTAAGACAAAAGCAACAGAAAAGACAGAATGAGCCAAAAATGATGTAAACAACCGAACAAGACATGACGAGCTGAAAACGGCGTTCCAGTTTAAAACGAGAAGAACTGGATGTAAAAGGACGTAACAAAACTTAACACGAAGGAAATGACTGAACAAACCAGAAGCAACAGAAAAGACATAAGACTGAGAGACAGACAGAGACTCTGTGGTGGAGCTTCAGTTGTCTTTAACAGAGACAGTCAGTAGAAATGTCCTTCAGAGGACGACTTTTTACTTTTATACTCTGAGGACATTTCAGAGCCTGAACTTTTTCACTTTTACTGCAGTAAACAAGTCGAATCAGTACTTTTACTTCTTCTAGGACTTTTGAGTCCTTTGTTGAATATGAATGTCAGCAGGATCGATCAGGGCACCACTGGAAGTTTTAATGGGCTCATGGAGACGTCGCTGGTCTGTGGTCTGTGGTCTGTGGTCTGTGGTCTGTGGTCGCTGGTCTGTGGTCTGTGGTCTGTGGTCGCTGGTCTGTGGTCGCTGGTCTGTGGTCGCTGGTCTGTGGTCTGTGGTCTGTGGTCGCTGGTCTGTGGTCTGTGGTCTGTGGTCGCTGGTCTGTGGTCTGTGGTCGCTGGTCTGTGGTCGCTGGTCTGTGGTCTGTGGTCTGTGGTCGCTGGTCTGTGGTCGCTGGTCTGTGGTCTGTGGTCTGTGGTCTCTGGTCTCTGGTCTGTGGTCTGTGGTCTGTGGTCGCTGGTCTGTGGTCTGTGGTCGCTGGTCTGTGGTCTGTGGTCGCTGGTCTGTGGTCTGTGGTCGCTGGTCTGTGGTCGCTGGTCTGTGGTCTGTGGTCTGTGGTCTCTGGTCTGTGGTCGCTGGTCTGTGGTCTGTGGTCGCTGGTCTGTGGTCGCTGGTCTGTGGTCTGTGGTCTGTGGTCGCTGGTCTGTGGTCTGTGGTCTGTGGTCTGTGGTCTGTGGTCTCTGGTCTGTGGTCGCTGGTCTCTGGTCTGTGGTCGCTGGTCTGTGGTCTGTGGTCTGTGGCTGTAGAGTCTCTGATGAAGAAGTGATATCTGAATCCTCCAACGACAGACTGAAAAGGACAGAAAGTCTGATTCCAGGTGGAAAAACATTCACTTACTGTGAGAACAGACTTTGTCCGTTGCTTTTAGGTCTCATTGTTCCAGCTGCAGCATCTGATTGGTTGTCTGTGGAGGGTTGGACACAGACAACCTGCAACACACGAGATGACGCTGACAGTTCACTTCCTGTTCTCTATCTGTTGTATTTCAATCAGGAGACTCAGAGTTAAAGGAAATAGTTTATTGACACGTGATAATAAAATATGACATGGCACTGATTCCTGATGTGTGTGTGTGTGTGTGTGAGTGTCTCTGTGTGTGTGTGTGTGTGTGTGTGAGTGTGTGAGTGTCTCTGTGTGTGTGTGTGTGTGTGTGTGTGTGTGTGTGAGTGTGAGTGTGTGTGTGTGTCTCTCTGTGTGTGTGTGTGTGTGTGTGTGTGTGTGTGTGTGTGTGTGTGTGAGTGTGTGTGTGTCTCTGTGTGTGTGTGTGTGTGTGTGTGTGTGTGTGTGTGAGTGTGAGTGTGTGTGTGTGTCTCTGTGTGTGTGTGTGTGTGTGTGTGTGTGTGTGTGAGTGTGAGTGTGTGTGTGTGTCTCTGTGTGTGTGTGTGTGTGTGTGTGTGTGTGTGTGAGTGTGAGTGTGTGTGTGTGTCTGTGTGTGTGAGTGTGTGTGTCTCTGTGTGTGAGTGTGAGTGTGTGTGTGTGTGTGTGTGTGTGTGAGTGTGAGTGTGTGTGTGTGAGTGTGTGTGTGTCTCTGTGTGTGTGTGTGTGTGTGTGTGTGTGTGTGTGAGTGTGAGTGTGTGTGTGTGTGTGTGTCTCTGTGTGTGTGTGTGTGTGTGTGTGTGTGTGTGTGAGTGTGAGTGTGTGTGTGTGTCTCTGTGTGTGAGTGTGTGTGTCTCTGTGTGTGAGTGTGAGTGTGTGTGTGTGTGTGTGTGTGTGTGTGAGTGTGAGTGTGTGTGTGTGTGTGTGTGTGTGTGTGTCTCTGTGTGTGAGTGTGAGTGTGTGTGTGTGTGTGAGTGTGAGTGTGTGTGTGTGTGTGTGTCTCTGTGTGTGAGTGTGAGTGTGTGTGTGTGTGTGTGTGTGTGTGTGTGTGTGTGTGTGTGTCTCTGTGTGTGAGTGTGAGTGTGTGTGTGTGTGTGTGTGTGTGTGTGTGTCTCTGTGTGTGAGTGTGAGTGTGTGTGTGTGTGTGTGTGTGTGTGTGTGTGAGTGTGAGTGTGTGTGTGTGTGTGTGTGTCTCTGTGTGTGAGTGTGAGTGTGTGTGTGTGTGTGTGTGTGTGTGTGTGTGAGTGTGAGTGTGTGTGTGTGTGTGTGTGTCTCTGTGTGTGAGTGTGAGTGTGTGTGTGTGTGTGTGTGTGTGTGTGTGTGTCTCTGTGTGTGTGTGAGTGTGTGTGTGTGTGTGTGTGTGTGTGTGTGAGTGTGAGTGTGTGTGTGTGTGAGTGTGTGTGTGTGTGTGTGTCTCTGTGTGTGAGTGTGTGTGTGTGTGTGTGTCTCTGTGTGTGAGTGTGTGTGTGTGTGTGTGTGAGTGTGTGTGTGTGTGTGTGTGTCTCTGTGTGTGTGTGAGTGTGTGTGTGTGTGTGTGTGTGTGTGTGTGAGTGTGAGTGTGTGTGTGTGTGAGTGTGTGTGTGTGTGTGTGTCTCTGTGTGTGAGTGTGTGTGTGTGTGTGTGTCTCTGTGTGTGTGTGTGTGTGTGTGTGTGTGTGAGTGTGTGTGTGTGTGTGTGTGTGTGTGGAGGGACTTCACTGTGCTATGGTATGGTTGTTAATTGAGGACAGGTGTGAATTCGGTGCCTCACTCCCTCGGGGTATTTAACCTGCAGGCCACGCCCCTCTGAGGACGGTATCAGACCAATACCCAATGAAAACACATGAAAACAGACAAAAACAAGCAAATTAAGAAAAGGCTTTCTGCAATTAGACACCTGTAAGATAATTACTGCCTGACAAAAGTGGGAAGTAACTTAAGAAAAATACTTTGTACTCACTGTAACTGGAAAGTCTCCTCACCTCAGCTGAGCCACGAGGTCAGGATCAGAGACGAGGGACGGTCCTGGAGGAGTCCAGCAGCCACTGAGACATGTTTGACTTACTCACTTTGGTTATTCGAGGACTGGATGGCTCATAGCAACAGCCTCAGTACTCCACAGTCCCACAGCACCTCCTGCAGGATCTGGGTCTGAACCGATCCTCCTTAATCTGAGGTTCAACAGCCGGTCGGAGCCTTTTTTCCAGCACGCTGAAGTAAACCTTCACATGGAGGCTGAGCAGTGAGACACAGAATAACTGGAGCACATCTTCTGGTCCAGCCTTTCAAAAACACAGGTACCAACCCTGACCTCCAAGAGACACGGGCCAGATTCAGGACTTCCTCAAAGTTCTTCTTCCACCACCTGACAACATCCCTAGTCCAGGTCAGTGGTTCTCCTCTCCAGCTGATCACAGATATAAACATATAAACATGATTTTCTTCCTGTTTTCACTGAACAAAAAGTTCTTTCATGTTATTTTATCAGAGGATTTCTGTGGGTAAAACTGGAGAGATTATGATTTAAATAAAACAGTTTGGTACTTTTGAGACACTTAAGTTTTACCATGAAGATGTTCTTGTGAAGCCAGAGGCTCAGTATGGAACCTTAATAAAGACAAACAGTTGTTCCACCCACACTGTTTTATTAACAGGTGACTGCTTTGCACCAGAGATGACAGATTACTACTTCAGTGTTGCTCCACACCAAAAATAAAGTGTCACATTTCATCTTTCAGCCTTCAGCAGCTTTCCAGTCCTTCACTGTGCAGAATTAATCATCTTTTGACATCATGGAAGTGTCCCCACAGGACGCTCGGGTTCCAGTTCCAGGGAGAGAACCACTCAGAACCGACGTCTGAATCAGTAACTCCAGTTCAACAGCTTGTTCCAGTGAAACATCAGGATCATGTGACGTCATCAAGGTGACGTCATAGTTCAGTAGTCATCAAAATAAGCCTCCCCCTCCTTATTTAATTTTTTTTTTTTTTTTTGGTGATGTTGCCACGACAGTCATTGTGGCCGGTCGCCTCTAGGATCCTCGATGTTTTACCAACGAGGAGGATTTCTGTTCCTGCTGTTTGTTATACAGTGCAGTGATTTTTAGAACATCATCACAAATACCTTTAAACAAAATAAAAAAAAACATGAGAGAGGTATGACCAGTTTTATCAATACACAAACTTTAACCAGATTTATCAGCATCTGCTTGCCCAGTTAACCTTTTTTTTTTTTTTTTTATAAATCATGACTCAGAACTTTAAAGTGTTCAAAAACAGACATTAATTCATTTTGTTCTGTTTGTGCTGTTTTAGATTCAAGGCTGGATTATGAGACCTGAATTCAAGACCTGTTCTCTGGACAACAGCATGGCAATAAATGACATTTAAAAATAACAAAACCTAAAAGTGACCCAAGCTGCAGTGTGACATCACTGACCATCATTATAATCTGAATTATTCTATAAAAAATCACTGAGTTCATGATGTGATGTAAAAATACTGCTGCTGTTCCACTGTATGAAAAAAAATCCAACTGAACCCAAAGTCCACTTGTCTGAAAGTCCATTACTCAGATAATGTTTGGTGCCTAAACCTTAGCCAGTATTGTTTGTTTGAACTCAGCTCAGTGTTTTTGGTGCACAACATTCACTTCATATTTTTAGCACCTAAAACTAACTACATATTTTTGGTACCTAAAGTCAACTCAGTAGTTTCGGTGCCTTTGAACACTGAACGTGGATTTTTTGCACGTGAAACTAACCACGTGTTTTTGGCTTCTGAACCTAATCCAGTACTTTTGGTGCCTAAATCTATCCAATCTGCAACAGTTTCACAATGTGAACCACCTGATTATTATGGTCAGCATGACAAAACCTTCTGATGTAACTCCTGGAGGACTTTCATCATGTTTGTCTTTGTCTGATGTTTATTAACGTGTCATGATGGATCCCGTTTCTTCTACTGCAAACCAAATTTATCTGCATGTACAAACAAATTAACCTGGTCTGATTGTTACCATGACAATGGGCCGTTACGTGTGAACGCTCTGGTTGTCTGAACATTAAGTTGAGAGTCAAACTGACCCTGATGACCCTCCATCCTCACCGATGATGTTATGCTCCTCGCTTTGAGGTTCTATCTTGTTGCCAAAATTTGGGCCAGACCTCTTCCAGACCTTTATTATCCCACCATTCCTGTGTATGCAGTTACCCAAACTCAGTACATGAACAAACAAACACTAAGATTTATGCATCAAAATGGTCCAGATGTTTATATTTGTCTGGACTCGTCAGAGTTGGGCGGGTAACACAACTCTAATATAAGTCTATTTCTTTATATCATCTGATAAATAATCTTGGCAACAAATACTTGAAATTCACAGCAACAGTTAATATATCAGGAATGCCATGTTAAATGAAAATCCAGTGTGAACCTGTACAGCAGAAAAACTCCAACCAATCAAATGAACTCTTCATCCATTCTTCAGAAAAGAACTGCTAATTTTTTTATGACAAAGACAAATGAACAAAACTAACCAACACTAAATTAAATCTGTTCAGTGAGTCAAGACTTCAACTTCATTCACTGACTTTAGAAACAAAACCATCTCACTCAATCTCAAGGTCTGTTCAGTTCTGGAGCTTTCAACTGAATCTCATGATGTTCAGTTGTCATGGAATCGTAGATGTTTAACTTTAGTTTATTTCCGAACACTTTGAGGACTTTTTCATCACCAGGTATCATTCAGACATCAACATGGAAGAGCTCAGAGGGCCAGAACTTCATCCACAGTAGGAGTGTTTCATCCAATAACTGTTGAAAGCTCCAGAACAGCTGCTAAACCGGCCTTGTGATGAAATTACTGGTCCAATCCGGTTTCCAAGGTGAAGAATGAACTTTTGATCTTGACTTTCAAGCCAACATGGACCAAAAGTCCTGAAAGTGCTCAGAAAGAAATCTATGCTTTGGAAAACTTTTTGATCTTTTCAAAAGCTCCAGAACTGCAGAACTTTTTCCAACTTTCAGTCTGATCAACACGTAACAACAAACGTTTCTGAATCCCCTCAGCTGTTTAAAGATACAATCACTGGTTTAAGTTTAGCACTCAGCAGTTAAATCCCAGAATGTCTCCCAGGTTTCTGAGTTACCAGAATCAACAGCGAGCTGGGAGACATTCAGGGGACATTTGGATTTAGGAGACTCTCCAACAGAATCAGAGGCCTTTCTCAGTCTCTTGTGAAAAATCCTCAGGTCATTCAGCTGTGTACGATCCAAATAATCATAAACAGTTTAGTTCTGCCAATTTTACCCAGGATGCTCTGGGTAGACTGTTTTTAGATGAGTTTTCAAACATGTAGGTAAGACCTGATCACACCAACACTGGAAAATGAGTTAATTCACTCGCAGAGGTGAAGCAAAAAGCTCTGAAACTGAATTTATGAATTTGACCAGTAACAAACCGTCCTGACCGAGACGACCTTTGATCGTTCTGCTCCATCAACACGGAACAGAGTTCCTTTCAGTTCACCTGCTTCATTTTACACGGCTGGGAGCATTTCAACCAAACATACGCTGGTCTGGAACCTGAAAACTTGGTTTGAAAGGTTTTAAAGTGGGCGTGTCACATTGTGCAGGTGGCTTTTTCTTTCTGAAACATCCTCCGGCGATGATGGATCAAAACGTGAGCTGGTTCACTAGACAGGACCGAGGCTCCGAGACTCATTAAGGGAAGCAGTTCATGAACCAGGAGCTGGTTTCAGAAAGATATCTTGACCAGCCTGTGATGTTGGGGCCTTTTCACGCCAGCTTTGTTTGATCTGAACCAAACTTACAGGTGTGACACCTCTTACAGACCAACGTTAGTCCAGTAACATCAGGTGGTCTCATTCCAGACTGAACTTGAACCATGGTTCGGTTTGTTCCTAGTGTGAAAACGTTAAAACACCAACCTTGGTTCTAACTAACAGGTGTGAAAAGGCCAAAATGGCGACTTTGGTTGTGACTTTCAGGTGTGAAAACATGCAAAGACTAGTTTTAATTTTGATCACAGATTAGTCTGTTGCAAGTTAGAACATAAAAATACAGACTGATTGACTGTGACCCATGTTACCATGGTAACAATCAGTGCCACCATAGGATCAGTTGGTGGCACTGATTTGCGAACACAGCAATGATTTGTTTGCGTCTTGTTCCACATCTTAATATTTTTTGAACACTGATGCCCTCCTCTGCGCTGGATTCACTTTGTTTACTGTCACTGCAGTTTTTTACATATCAGATTTTTTTCTTGTTCAATTCTTCACAAAAACTTTACAACTGAAACATCATCCAAGAGACACAAGTCCTGCTGTGAAAAACACTCATTTCAACCCTTTTTTTGGTTTGTTTGTTTTTGTAGAAGGTTGTAATTTACCCAGAGAAGTTCTTGTACCACAGTCCTACCATTAGATAGAACCATTAGATAGAACCATTAGATAGAACTAATCTGCTTTGTGCATCAGATGAATGTAGACGTCTGTGGCTCCACCAAATTAACAACGACAGACTTGGACTGTGGCTCCAAAACAGAGCTGAACGATTCATCAGAATTTGATCAAAACTGCATTATGGACAGTAAAGTAGAGCTCCAGCTCACGTTCACTTGATGTTGATTACATGTTTTTAGTTTTAGAAGTCTCAGAATCATTTCTTGACGTGAACGGTGAGGCGGGGGGGAATTCACCTCCTAAATATTCAGAGTTGTGTTTGTTATGTTATAATAATAATGAAGGCCTTTTCTTTCTGCTGTGATCAGGTCTTCATGTTTTTACTGCTCACTGAAAGTCAGTGAAGATTATTTTGGTGTAGATGATGTTCAGTGTAT
>NC_139335.1:110000-120000 GCF_056507025.1 Lutjanus erythropterus | reverse complement strand
CATTAGTTTGTCCGTCGGTGCAGATCATCTTCCTGAATAAAATGTGTTTGTTTTCTGCTCTAATCCAAAGTTCAGTGGGAAAATCTCAGTCAGTAAATTCACACAGAGGTCGAGACATATTTCAAGATAAAACTACAGATTTAATAACACATTAGTACCAATTCATAATAAATATGGCATTAAATCACTTTCTAGCAAACGTTACAGTTACTGATAGATGATACGGTAATAAAAGCAACATTTTGGAAACATTTATTTAAACCTGAAAGTAAAACACAGTGAATGTAATCAAGCTAATGCAGGCTAATGTTAGTGTTAGCTGTCCTTTTGTCTCTGGTTCAGTCAGAAATGTTCTGTGACATTCTGCTGACAAGAACACAGATTTCTGTGTCGTGGTCATACAAACTACAGCCAACAGTAAAGTGTTCGAAGATTATTTTGTTCTAAGCTAACAAACTGCTAACACTAACGTTATCCAACATTAGCTTGATTACATTAAATACATGTTTCCAAGATGTGTGTTAAATTAATTCTGAATTAATTGACGTCTTTCCTGTCCTATCATGTGATACTATCAAATGATAACATTAGCTAGGAGTTGGCTAAATGCTAGCGTTAGCTACTGTAACTAATGTGTTACCAAATCTGTGGTTTCATCCTGAAGTATGTCTTCATGTCCCTCCACAGTTTCTCTATCATTGTGTTTTCAGTTTCTGATCAATCAGGAAGCAGTGATCCGATAACAACTGATCAGACAGCAGGATGATGCCTGAGCGTAAAATCCTGAGTGTGACATCAGAGGAAAATGGCCGCTATGTGACCATGGTGAGGCATGCTAACATGATGCTAGCATGATGCTAACTCTTACCTGCTGCCGTCCTGGTCTGTGGTGCTGCAGGTGGACCCCCACACATCCAGCAGACTACCCCCAGACGAAGTGGATGAGGCCAGAGATGGCCTCTTGTCCAGCAGTCCTCCCGACCCCCCACTGGAGCTCTTGGTTCTGAACAGCTTGCTGAGCCGGACCTTCAAGGACCCCCCTTTCCTCGACTTCCCCCGCGGCGTCTTCTCCCCGTCCCTCCCCCCTCCTTGTGCTCCCACCTCCCCCTCCAGGACCACCAGGGGAGAGGGGCAACGCCCCACCCCCCCTGAAGCCACGCCCAATTTGGGAGTGGTGGCGCGGCTCTGGGGCTGGGACCGGGATTGGTGCTGGGGCCGGGGACTCGGGTCTGGGCTCGAGGACGAGGCAGGGTCAGGGGAGACCTGGAGACCGCTCATGGCTGGCAGGCAGACGGGGGGGTATGGGCCACTGACAGGGGGCCGGTGGTCCACACAGGGGGGAAGGGACACCGTAGCACTGAGGACGGCCAGCGAGGACCGGCAACTCTGGTCAGTGCAGACCCCCGCCTCCTCGGCCAGTCTGTGGACCTGCCGCATCAGTCCACTCAGAGTTCCTGCCCCCACCGACAGCCCCCCCACCCTTTCCCCTTTCTCAGCATCCCCCATGTCCCCATCCCCCTGCCCGAGTCTTCCCACCTCCTCAGAGCCCAGACCCTCTAGGACCAGCAGGGCATCACTGGTCTCACTCGGGTCCTCGCCCCCTGTCCCAGAGGCCAGCACACTGTGACAGGAACATCGACCCCCTCCTCCTCCCCCCTCCCTCCCCTCACCCAGCTGGCCCAGTCTCCTGGCCAAAGCCAGGACCGGGTCCTCAGCCCCAGGAGGGCAGGTCTTCCTGGGCTCCAGCAGGCCCAGACGCAGGGCCTGGTCCAACAGGCCTGGGGGCCACTGGGCCAAGCGGTCTGTTAGCAAGCGGTGTCGGTGGCACAGGACTGACCTGGACTCTGCATCCAGAGCCGGAACGCCCTGCTGCTGGGGGGTCTGGGATCCGTCGGACCCCTTGGACAGTCTGAGGACCGGGTGCCACTGGAGGATCTGGGGCTGCAGATCTTCCTCTGCAGGGGGGACACAGTGTGAGTTCTGGTCCTTTCCGCCTCCAGGTCCAGGACCTGCTGTAGTGCTCCCAAGACCTGTCCCTGGTCCAGAGTCCAGCTGTTTCTCTGTGTCCTCCTGCAGGAACCCTGGGGGTGGCTGCTCCAGTCCACACTCCAGGATCCGATCTCCAGACCGCAACAGATTCTGAAACACCATCAGCTGTGCCCTGGACCCACCCCCCCCTGAGCCATGCTGCACTGGGAAGTCCACGAACCTCTGCGCTGCAACCGTGAAGTCCTCTGGCGGCGGGACGGGAGATAATGGTGCCTCAGAGCCTGACGGAGCCACCAACCCACTATCCAGCTCACCTTTCCCTGGGAGCGGAGAGCTGTAGTGCGGCGAGGCTGAGCCCAGGCCTGACGGGGGGCTGCTGGGGTCCAGATCGAACCCACCACCGCCACGGTGACCCAGCACGGACTTGACGGACATCAGGTCCTCGGGCTCATCCAGCCGGTCATACTCAGCTGCGGACACGAGCCGCATCAGCACAAAGTCTGGAGACCGGTCCTGCTGTGCGTTGTTCATGCTAACAGGCTAACAGCTAGCTCCTGGGTCTTCAACAGGTGGTCCACAACCCCTTGGGGGGTCCTCAGAGTTACTGCAGGGGGCACCAAGATATTATTTGATGTGTCTGGGTTTGTTTTCAAAAATGAAAATATGTAGATAGATTATTAGACCTATTAGCCAAAAATCAAAAGGTTAGTCATGAATCTTTACTCAGTCAGATGAGTTAGCTAACCAGACAAGTCACTGAGCAGCACCGTCCATAACAGTGAGCTGTTAGCTTGGTATTATTGAGACATTCTGCCCAGTTTTCTGTTTAACTGTGATCCCAGCAGACTGAGGCTGAGCCTCCAGGTCACAATCCACCGGTAGACGTGCAGAGGGTGAAGCTAACGCTGCTAACATTAGCCATGATGCTACAGCTGCTGCAGATTGAACAGCTAACGACAGCAGAGCTCAACATGTTCAGAGTGTGTCGGAGACTCTGCCAGCTGAAAAACACTGGAGACCCCTGAGCTAACTGCTAGCTGCGCTCTTACATAACAACACACACAGCTGCTAACGGAGCTAACGGCTAACGGCTAACGGCTAGCTGCTGCTGCATCCTCCCCGCGGAGCGAACCGGGCAGCCCGGCGGAGCCCCGAGCCGCAGACAGGAGCCTCCACAGCGGCTCCGCTCAACGACGTCACAGCATGAAGCGACATGAGAACCGGGCCGGTGCCGTTAACGTTAGCCTCCTACCGACACATCCTCCGCTCACACAACATGGATGTGATGATGATGATGAGGAGGAGGAGGAGGAGGAGGGAGGAGGGAGGAGGAGGAGGAGGAGGGGGAAGACGGAGGGGGCGCGATCAATAATCGATCAGGGCTGATTGATAAACGGAGGCTGTGAAACCGAATCCTGCATCAACCGGAACACAACCGGGCTGTGTGTGTGTGTGTGTGTGTGTGTGTGTGTGTGTGTGTGTGTGTGTGTGTGTGTGTGTGTGTGTGTGTAAAACAGAAATGGTGCTGTACACTTTGAAATATTAATAATTATCATTAACAAACATTAACACCCTTTATGATTAATCTGCCGATCAATTCATCGATTCATCAATTATTTGGTTTATGAAATCAAACAGATTCTCTTCATGTTTATGAAAGCTGGCTTCCCAAATATTTATCAAATTTAAATTTAACTATTTTTAAATGGTTTTAGATTTTATTTTGTTGCTTTTTGTTTTTAGAATTATTTTAATTTTACTTTATACTTTTTCAACTTTTCGATTTGATTCAAACACTTTTATTTGAGTTGTGTGTTTTATATTTACTGCTTTTATTCTTTAAAAATGTGTCTTTTAAATATTTATATTTTAGTTGGTTTTGTTTTTATTTTGTTTTATTTATTGCGGCTCTCAGTGAGACGTGCTGTTATAAACATTGTATAACATACGAGGAGACATTAAACTGGAGTTAAAACGGTGACGTCATGACGTCACTGTGTGTCGCTGCGAGCAGGGTTCGAACCTGCGCGGGGAAACCCCATTGGATTTCAAGTCCAACGCCTTAACCACTCGGCCATCACAGCAGTTCTCAGATCAGCTGAGGAGCCGCATCCGCATCACTTCCTGTAGATGATTTCAATGATTTCACGTCAGAGATTGAACTATGACATCACACTGTAAAAACTCTGAGCTGAATTCAGCTCAAAGAAAATCTGTTCAAACTGATAAACTTTATTGTCATTCTGCTGGGACAGAGTTTATTTTTCAACATTTTCTGAACCAAACAAACTGATCGATCAGTGGGAAAATTATTGTCAGATTAATCAGTAGTTGAAAATAGGTGGAGCACAAAATGTTTTCACCATTTTCTGATTTTTTATGTTTTATTTTAACACGTGTGTCTTGACATCATCTTGCTGATGGCGTCACGTCCAAATCCCCGTATGAACCTCTGAGCCCAGAGACGCTTTTGTTGTTGCTTTATTTAGATTTTAATAAACTTTATTTAATATTTATTAGCAGTTCTTAGTAGAGGAAAAAAGCTTAAAATAAAATAATGATAATAAAAACATGGATAACTGTTAATGAGTGCATAATGGAGGATTAATTAACCTTAATAAGCATTGTTCACACTTTAGATCCAGATCTTATCTAAGTAGGCAGTTAGTTAGTTAGTTGACCTAAATAAATGTAATTATAAACATAATGCTCTTATAACCAATTACAAGATGCTCATAAGGCTTTCATTAACATTCTCAAGCAGTCTATCAACCCGTAACCTATTAATGTCTTATAATATAATAATAAATGTTAATTATACTGTTATTAAGCATCTTATAAGGGCCTTATTACCTATTAACTACCACTTATTACAGACACATTAATGTTAAGTGTGACCCCTTGTTTCTATCTAAAGTGTTTTTAAAAAATTATTGTCTCCTCCAATCAAAATCATGTTAAATGAAGTGCAGCTGCTGCCATTTACAGACTGTCCATCCATCCATCCATCCATCATCCATCCATCCATCCATCCATCATCCATCCATCCATCCATCCATCATCCATCCATCCATCCATCCATCCATCCATCATCCATCCATCCATCCATCCATCATCCATCCATCCATCATCCATCCATCCATCCACCATCCATCATCCATCCATCCATCCATCCATCCATCATCCATCCATCCATCCATCCATCCATCCATCCATCCATCCATCATCCATCCATCATCCATCCATCCATCATCCATCATCCATCCATCCATCCATCCATCCATCCACCATCCATCCATCATCCATCCATCCATCCATCCATCATCCATCCATCATCCATACATCCATCCATCCATCCATCCATCCATCCATCCATCCATCCATCCATCATCCATCCACCCATCCATCCATCCATCCATCCATCATCCATCAATCCATCATCCATCCATCCATCCATCCATCCATCCATCCATCCATCATCCATCCATCCATCCATCATCCATCCATTTTCTTCCACTCATCCGGGGTCGGGTCGGGGGGGCAGCAGTCTGAGCAGGGATGCCCAGACTTCCCTATCCCTGGACACTTCCTCCAGGTCTTCCAGGAAGATCCCAAGGTGTTCCCAGGCCAGCCGGGTGACATAGTCACTCCAGCGTGTCCTGGGTCTTCCCCGTGGCCTCCTCCCAGTGGGACCTGCCCAGAACACCTCCCCAGGGAGGCGCCCAGGAAGCATCCAATATAGATGCCCGATCCACCTCAGCTGACTCCTCTTGACGTCAAGGAGCAGCGTCTCTACTCCGAGCTCCTCCCAGGTGACAGAGCTCCTCCCCCTATTTCTAAGGGAGCGCCCCGCCACCCTGCAGAGGAAACTCATTTCAGCCGCTTGTATCTGAGGTCTTGTTCTTTCGGTCATGACCCAAAGTTCATGACCATAGGTGAGGTTAGGAACGTAGATTGACTGGAACATCGAGAGCTTCACCTTTTAGCTCAGCTCCTTCTTTCCTACGACAGACCGGTGCAACGACCACATTACTGCTGCCGCCGCACCGATCCTCCTCCCCTCACTCGTGAACAAGACCCCATGACACTTGAACTCCTCCACTTGAGGCAGGGCCTCTCTGACCCGGAGGGAGCAAGCCACTTTTTTTCCGGTCAAGAACCATGGCCTTGGACTTGGAGGTGCTGATTGTCATCTCAACCACTTCGCACTTGGCTGCAAACCGCCTCAGCACATGCTGAAGGTCCTGGTTCAAAGGAGCCAACAGGACAACGTCATCTGCAAAAAATCTCCCTCCGGCCTCAGGCTGCATCTAGAAATTCTGTTCATAAAAATAATGAACAGAACCGCTGACAAAGGGCTGTGCTGCTGGAGTCCAACATGCACTGGGAACAGGTCCGACTTATTGCCAAATTACCTCAGTGACCTCAGCTTGGGCGATGACTGAGTCGACCTCTGGGTCCGCAGCCTCTGCTTCCTCTACGGAAGGCGGGTCAGTGGGATCGAGGAGATCCTTGAAATATTCCTTCCACCATCCAACAACATCCCCAACTGATGTCACCAGCTCCCCACCACCACTGTAAACAGTAACCGCCCGGGCCGCAGCGCGCTTGGCCTGCCGGTACCTGTCGGCTGCCTCAGGAGTCCCACGAGCCAACCAAGCTCAAGGAGACTCCCTCTTCAGCCTGACGGCATCCCTGACCTCCAGTGTTCACCACCAGGTTTGGGGATTGCTGCCACGGCAGGCACCGGAGACCTTACGGCCACAGCTCCGAACGGCCGCGTCAACAATGGAGGCGGAGAACATGGTCCATTCTAACTCTGTCTCCAGTCTCCCTCAGGATCTGGTCAAAGTTCTCCCGGAGGTGAGAGTTTAAGACCCTCTGACAGAGGGTTTCACCAGACGTTCCCAACAGACCCTCACAGTACGTTTGGGGCCAGTTCACTAAAACGACATGTTCATCCACTTACCTGTGGTTTTGTTTCTCCATCTATCTTTGAAGAGATCGTCCGTGGAGATGTAACATGGAACCACATGACACTCATGAAGTTAAAACAGACAAAAAATACATTTGAAAAACTCAACATTTACGTCTCTTTACAGAAACCATGACGGTTACTGAAGATAATCCAGGGAGCAGCTTCATAGACGAGCTACTTACTTTTTCTTAGAACAAAAATAGTTCTATTAGATTCTACTGTAGAAAGTTGCATGTTGTGTAGCTAACAGCAGATGGTCTTTCCTGTAAATGTCTGTTTACATGTTTGTATGCATCATCTCATTATTTATTTGTTTAAATCTGTAACTAATAGAATATAGTTACCTCTTTGTATCAATTTACATAATCCTCTTCAATGTAATCTGTTACTCAATCCAACAACAGTAAAAATAAAATAGTTGTTTGCAGGTTTGGTGACTCGTGAGAATCATGGAAAGTTTCTGGGCCTCGTTTATTAAACAGAATTCTGATCAATGTTGACCTGAAGAAGAAAAGTTTAAGTAGTGATTTATGAGACGTTACTTTGATGTAAATGTTCTGATCTGCGTAGTCTGAAGTGATTCTTCTACTGGTCATGTTGGGTACTGCAGCTAGTGGTGAACTTTACATGAATGATTGATTAAAGAATAAATATTGGGTATAGATTGGGTCCTCAGTCTCCACCTGCACTGTGATCTCGTCTAACAAACACCACAAACCAAAAGAGAAAAGTAAAAAAAGAAAAAACAACTAATTTTGATGCAGCCATCTTCACTAAATGTTGGAGTTTGAAGTTGAACTCTTAAGTTTCGAAGACCTTTGATCTTTCGATTTAATAATTTACTTTTCTTCTTGAGATAAACTTGAATCTTTGAGTTTTAGAAACCCAAAGAATTATGTAGTGAAAACACAGTTCAATTATTTTGGTGCTTTAAAATTAAGTTTTAAATTGTTGCAATTGAAAATATTAAATTGACATTATTCACTTTAATTTTGAGGAATTTTCTTAAATACAAAATATTTCTAAAACTCAAAGATTCATTTTTTAGGAGTAAGTAAGTAGAAAGTCTGATACAAAACTCAAACATTAGTGAAGATGGTTTGAAATTAATTTTCTAAACTTTATTTTTGCAGAGTTGCTGACTAAACCCTCAGAAGAAATCACAGATTATAAAACTGGCGTTGTCAATATATTGATTTATAGATTTGAGGTGAAGCTGCACATTTTCAAGAAAGCACGTTTGTTTTTATTCTCAGTATCTTTTAAAAAGAATAATTTTCTCGTCAATGAGACAAAGGAACAATCCTGAACCACACTTCAACAGGTGAGATCTGTGTGTTCGACCGTTTGAGGTTTTTTGGCCGTTCTCATGCTGGTTCTGTTAGTGCCGACGACATGAACTTAGTGAGGCTAAGTGTTTTTTTAAATTAGAAATTTGGATTTTTGATCTGAAACAGGTGTTTAATAAAACATCCCAAACACATTCAGAATAAAACATGAACAACACACATTATATGATCTAAGGCTTCATTCCAGTTTCTCAGGTTTGATAAAAAGGAAAATCCACTTTGTTTTTGACACCAGCACTCATTTTTTTCCAGGTACAAATTAAGATTATTTCATAATGCAAAATAATGATGCATCAAAATTATTGTTGCTGCTCATCATTTACAGGCTGCGATAATCCAAAAGAGAAAAATCTCCTGAGCATTTAGAACAGAATTCCACAGTGGAAAATAATTGTTGCTGTTGTTGCATCACATCCTGTTTTGCTGCATGTTGTTAGTTTGTTGTTGCTGCTGTTTTATACTGTTGGTCTTTCATGTGATGCTCAGTCAGTTGCTGTCCTTCATCTTTTAACACCCTTTAAGTCCCTTTTCCTCAAGAGGCTCTTGCCTTCTGTAAATAAGAATTTGTTCTTAATGACTTGCCTGGTTAAATAAACGCAAAATAAAATTAAATGAATAAATGTGTGAGTTTATTAAATCTGTATCAAAATCGTTGTTCTTCATCACTGACTCGTCTCATCAGCACCTTCGTAAACTAAAGTCCTTTTTTTTTTATATATAAACATAAGTATTATTGCAACCAAACTGACATTTGAACAGTTCAAACTCTGAAAATCAATATTTGGTTCTGTTTGTTAAATTAACTGTCAAAGTGAAAAAGATTAATGAACAGTTTTATGTCAGAGTTTTTTTTTTTTTTTTTAACAAATTGCTTCAAGGGTTCAGAGAACATTTTTATGACCCAGGACCCCTAGTGGTGACAGGAAACAGCTCAGCTGTTCATGAGTGTTTTCTTCTTTGTTGGTTTTTGTGTTGTGACAAGAAGCAGCAGCAGAACGTTCAGTACAATATAGACTTTATTAGTTCACTAAAGTTGAATATGAAATAAAAAGCAGATTGGCTTTAAATGATTCACAATTCAGTAATAATCGAGTTGCCAGGTTTCATCATGTCAACACAGGAAGTATGTCTTCCCTACGGCTGCCGCACCTCTACAAAATAAAAGCCCTCTGAGGCTGGAAACACTTCACTTTCAACTGGGAGAAAAGAAAGTTTGAACTTTATCTTCACTCGTCGTTCAGGTGTTTGATTATCATTTATGACTGAAAGTGAAGTGATCAGACCTGGAGCCGAGGTGGACAGACGCCACTGAGCATGCTCAGTGTGATTCTCACACCAACTACAAACTCAACGTCCCAACAAAAACTCCCCGTCAGCAAAGAGCTGAGCTGCTGCTACCAAACAAGCCGTGAAGTGAGTTTAAAAAAAAACAAACAAAAAAGAAAAAAAAAAAAAAACAGAGTTCTTTGTGGCGTCGAGTAAACAAACAAACAAACCGTCAGTGGGAGGCGGCCACCGAACTCAAGAGCCAAAGTTGAGCTTCCAATCAGCAGAGTCCGAAACATTTCATCAGTCCAGGAGTCCAACAGACGACAAAACGAGAGCGAAATCACCAGAACTGCGTGGGGAATGTTTCATATCATTTTATTGTTTTTTTTTGTTTTTTGACTTTATTTTCATCATA
>NC_139335.1:95000-105000 GCF_056507025.1 Lutjanus erythropterus | reverse complement strand
CGAGAGGAGACGAGAGGAGGGAGAAGGGAAGGAGAGACAACAGAGGAGACGAGAGGAGACGAGAGGAGACGAGAGGAGACAAGAGGAGGGAGAAGGGAAGGAGAGACAAGAGAGGAGACGAGAGGAGACGAGAGGAGACGAGAGGAGGGAGAAGGGAAGGAGAGACAACAGAGGAGACGAGAGGAGACGAGAGGAGACGAGAGGAGACAAGAGGAGGGAGAAGGGAAGGAGAGACAAGAGAGGAGACGAGAGGAGACGAGAGGAGACGAGAGGAGGGAGAAGGGAAGGAGAGACAGGGAGGAGACGAGAGGAGACGAGAGGAGACGAGAGGAGGGAGAAGGGAAGGAGAGACAAGAGAGGAGACGAGAGGAGGGAGAAGGGAAGGAGAGACAAGAGAGGAGACGAGAGGAGACGAGAGGAGACAAGAGGAGACGAGAGGAGGGAGAAGGGAAGGAGAGACAACAGAGGAGACGAGAGGAGACGAGAGGAGGGAGAAGGGAAGGAGAGACGAGAGGAGACGAGAGGAGATGAGAGGAGGGAGAAGGGAAGGAGAGACAACAGAGGAGACGAGAGGAGACGAGAGGAGGGAGAAGGGAAGGAGAGACAAGAGAGGAGACGAGAGGAGACGAGAGGAGATGAGAGGAGACGAGAGGAGACGAGAGAAGGGAGAAGGGAAGGAGAGACAAGAGAGGAGACGAGAGAAGGGAGAAGGGAAGGAGAGACAAGAGAGGAGACGAGAGGAGGGAGAAGGGAAGGAGAGACAAGAGAGGAGACGAGAGGAGACGAGAGGAGGGAGAAGGGAAGGAGAGACAAGAGAGGAGACGAGAGGAGACGAGAGGAGGGAGAAGGGAAGGAGAGACAAGAGAGGAGACGAGAGGAGACGAGAGGAGACGAGAGGAGGGAGAAGGGAAGGAGAGACAACAGAGGAGACGGGGAAAAGGACACAAAGCATCAACGGGAGGAGACGATGAAGAAGAGGAGACAGGAGGGAAGATGGAGACTTTAACATCATCACTTTTAAACACCTCTTTGTTTTTGTTTTCATTTGTTTGTTTGTTTTTATTTGTTGGGTTTCGCAAAACCAGGAAGCTGTTTGACACTGGCGGCGGCCTGAAGCCTCCTGGGTGAAGACAACCCGATCTCTCTGCGACATCGTAAAATCCTCCTGATGGACTGCACACAGGAGGAGGAACCGACGTCACCTGACACATCGTGTGTGTGGTCATGTGATCAGCTGTGTGGTCATGTGATCAGCGGTGTGGTCATGTGATCAGCGGTGTGGTCATGTGATCAGCGTGATCAGCGGTGTGGTCATGTGATCAGCGTGATCAGCGGTGTGGTCATGTGATCAGCGGTGTGGTCATGTGATCAGCGGTGTGGTCATGTGATCAGCGTGATCAGCTGTGTGGTCATGTGATCAGCGGTGTGGTCATGTGATCAGCGTGATCAGCGGTGTGGTCATGTGATCAGCGGTGTGGTCATGTGATCAGCGTGATCAGCGGTGTGGTCATGTGATCAGCGGTGTGGTCATGTGATCAGCGTGATCAGCTGTGTGGTCATGTGATCAGCGGTGTGGTCATGTGATCAGCGGTGTGGTCATGTGATCAGCGGTGTGGTCATGTGATCAGCGGTGTGGTCATGTGATCAGTGTGTTCTCCGTCTTACGGTGCACGTTCTCCTGGTCGCCCTTCAGGCCCTGGATGATGCCGGTGTACGCCTCCAGACAGCCCTCCCTCAGCTCGTTCAGGTAGTCCACCATGTCGTAGTCCGTCTGAACACAGAGACATTAAAGGTACAATACGTCACATTTCTGTCTACAAACTGAAGACATGTTGTTGTTGTGTCTCAAATGTTTCCTGTTTGAATTTGACTTCTGTCACATCTTCAGCTGCAGTTTAACAAAACAACTCCCATGATCCCACTCTACTTCTGATGTCATCAAAGTCTTGTTATTGTTTTAAAGTGAGACGCCCCCAGAGGCAGAACGGAAACACGTTAGAGACGAGTTCGACTGCTGAAACAGAAACTTAACTGATAAACAAAGATCTTCTTTGAACGCAGAAAAACATAAAATCTTTAAAACACTGAAAAAATACAGTGATGGCTTAAATAAAAACTGAGACGCAGCAGCTCGACGTTCACGAGCAGCTGGAGATCAAACCGACGACCTGCAGCCTCTCCTATCAAACTATGTTTACGAGTGAGACGCCGCCGCCGCCGCCATGAAGTGAGGTCAGAAAGTGTCTGAGCGTTTGTGTTTCAGTGTGTGGAGGTTTGTTTTACATCACGGTCAGCGTGGTGCATGATTTATCATCACAGACAAACAGCTGATTAATCAATAAAAACAACCTTCACCATCATGACATCATCATCGGCTGTAAGTCCAAGTTAAATGACATCAAATAAATAACTGCACAAAAGTGATGAGATGATGTAATTCTCTGCAGACACCAACATCTGCACATCTGGATTCTGTAAAAATCACTAAACTGGAGGAGCTCTGACCTCCGACGCACCGCGCCGCAGCAGCGTTTGTACTGCTCAGACTGCCTCGGGAAGATTCTGTAGACGGCGCCATCGAGCCACTTTCCTCACACTGACGCTCTAACAGGTGTTTTATAAATCTGTTTTTGTGTGTAGATTTTAGGCCGTTGTGAAACTTTAGTTTCATCAGTTTAAATGAGTCTGAACGATGAGTTCAGTTACTGAGTCAAGTTTCACTTCCTGTCTGAAGGGACCTGTGATGACAGAACAATGTCATAAATGACTTCCTGTGTGTGTTCACCTTGTCGACCTGAGCCTGCGAGGCCTGCTGCAGGGTGTCCAGAACGATGTCCAGGTATTTCTTGAACTCTCCTCCGATGGCCAGAGCGATGTCACCGAAGGCAGAGAGGATCTGAGGTTTTACGGACCGATGGACGTTCTCGTTCTGGAAACAGAGCTCATGTTAGAACAGAGAAGACGGTCTTTGGTGGGCAACACTGAGGGACAGACGGACGAGGAGACTGAAGGAGAACCAAAGGAGGAGGATTTTTTTTTAATTGTTGATTATTTCAGGGTTCTTGTACTTTTTCCAAAGTTAAATTCAAACACTTTAAAGGTCCTTTTTCAGTCTTTTCCAGCTGTGAGAAATTACATTTTTATATAAATTTCTCTTCAACACATAAATCTGATGTTTTTGTTCTTGATGTTCTGTGATATAATTCCACAGCGTGGGAAAAGATTAAAGGAAAACACAAAGCTTCAGAAAGAACCTGACTCAGCTCATATCTGACTTTACATTTAGTTTCTCAGTTTGATTTTTAAAAACACTACAAAACTGCTGCTCACTGACCATCCTGTCCAATCACAGCTTAGCAACTGTAACCAGGATTTACACCAGCTTTAAGAACCCTGTTGTGTTCTCCATTCATCACTTGTGTTTTCTCTCTAAAATGTCAGCAAATTCTGAAAAATGGCTCAAAGATTCAGAGTCAAACACGTTTTTAGATGTTTTGTTTGACAAAAAGTCCAAAATCTGACTACCTTTCATTTATGTTCATTAATGATGTTAAAAAGCAACAAATCATCACATTTAAGAAGCTGCAGCCTGGAAATGTTTGAAACAAAATGACTGAAACCAGTAACTGATGATCAATCAGCTAATCAATTAAATTAACTATCACTGCAGCTGAGGTATGTAGATGATTAAAGAGGAAGTGGAGAAGAACAGGAAGTGTGTGAAGGTCTCAGATAAATGTGGTTTGTTTTACATCACGGTCAGCGTGGTGCATGATTGATCATCACAGACAAACAGCTGATTAATCAATAAAGTTCATCACAGAGAAGAAGAGGAGGAGATGAAGAGGAGAGAAGGAGGAGCAGAGAGGACAAGGAGAGGAGAGAGGTGAACAAAGAGTCTTCCTCCTCTTCCTCACCCCGAGGTTCTCCAGCAGCAGCTGCATGATCTCGTCACAGTAAGGCAGGATGTTGGACATCAGAGCTCTGCACAGGTCACAGACCAGACCCACCGCCGCCAGACACACCTGGAACATCATCATCATCATCATCATCATCATCTTCATCCACAGGTCTGTACTATGAAACAGGTTCAACAGGTCAAAAACATCCTGTGTCGTGGCCTTTCTGCAGCCGCTCTGCCTGAAACGAGTCATTTTAGCTCCGTGTCTCAGTGAACGCGATGATCACATGATCACAGCGGGTCGTACCTGATACTCAGCATAGTTCTTCAGTCCGATACCCAGGAAAGGTTTGAAGGCATCCATGTATTTCTGGAAGTCGCCGCCCAGAACTGGAAAAAAAAAGACACACACACACAGTGAGATTCAGCCTCCCGCAGACACACACCACTGATGGTTAGTGTGTATTTCAGTGTGTGTACCTTCGACCAGCGTGGACACGGCCATAAGAGCGTCTTCCTGGACGCCTCCAGAGCCAGCGGTGCTCTGAAACATTCTGAGCAGAGACGCCATCACCACATCAGAGATCTGCAGAGCGTCCTGATGCTGCACCTTGCGCAAGACGTTCTGCAAGAATGAGGAGAACACACAGGAAACTGAGGCCATGACACTTCTTCAACAATAAGAGCGTGAACAAAGTAAGCATGTTTGATGTCTCACCTGTAGAGTGGCACACAGCAGCGACTGCAGGTCATTGAACTGGATTCTGTCTGATGTGCTCTGGATGTGAGACTGCAACACAAAGGAGGAGACAGCAGACGCTTTCAAATTAAAAGCATTTAACAAACTGCTACACTTTCAAATGGAATTAAAATTCTAAAGCAGTATTTTCTTTATTTCGTTACATTTGGAGAAACTCATCTCTGCACTACAGCATTTTTGTCATCTCATTCATTTCAACTGGTTTAATTCTTTGTGTTTTTAGATGTTGCAAAGGAATATTTTCCAAACTTTTTACAGGCTTGTGAACCTTCAGATGTTCAACTACATACAAGGTAGAATCTACTGGAACTACTTTCTTTCTACTAGAGAGAAAATAGTTCCTCCATGAAACTGCTCCCGGGATTATCGTTTTTATTTTGGGGTGTACTGTCCCTTTAACTTCAGAGACACTCACAGATCAGTTCTATCAACACCAGACACACAACCATCACAGTAACGGCTTTGCTTTTTGTTCACACATGAAGTCTTTGAGTCTGAAAACTGATCTGAAGGTAAATGAGTGATCTCTGGCCCCGCCCCCAGGAGGAGTCTCCTCCCCCTAGTATCTCACCTCCATCTGGAGGACCTGCTGCAGTCTCTCCATGATCACCAGAGTGGTCTTCTGGACCGCAGGGTAACAGTCCTTGGCGCTGTTCTTGACAATCTCCATCAGAGCCTCGTAGGCAGCAGAGCGCAGGTTGTTCTGGTGACCATCTGGCCTGAGAGCGCGCGCACACACACACACACACACACACACACACACACACACACACACACACACAGACACACACACACAGACACACACACACAGACACACACACACACAGACACACACACACACAGAAACACACACACACACAGACACACACAGACACACACACACAGACACACACACACAGACACACACACACAGACACACAGACACACACAGACACACACACACAGACACACACACACAGACACACACAGACACACACACACAGACACACAGACACACACAGACACACACACACACACACACACACACACACACACACACACACACACAGAAACACACAGAGACACACACAGAGACACACACACACACACACACACAGAGAGAGACACACACACACACAGAAACACACAGAGACACACACACACACACACACACACACACACAGACACACACACACACACACACACACACACACACACACACACACACAGACAGACACACACAGACACACACACACACAGACAGACACACACACACACAGACACACACACACACAGACACAGACACACACAGACACACACACACACACACACACACACACACACACACACACAGCATCATCAGTACTCGACCTGATCCTTTATATCAGATCAGCTGTTCAGACGATGACCACAGCGTCGCTGTCATGTGATTGGCTCCTGCAGGTTTGAGCTCGTTACTTATTTTGAAGGGTCAATCTGTTGACAGCACATTGATCTATTAATATATTTATGGATCGCATAAATTTATTTTTTCCTTATAGTCAAAATCACAATATAACCTGCAATTTTTAAATGTCAGGAGGAACAAAATGTGTTAAAATCAGATTCTACGGACTCAAGAAAACAGCTTTGTTTGTGCAGACCCACAAAAATCACACCATAAACACTTTAACATGGTTTTCAATTGGTTTCTCAGATATTTTTTACATGAATCTGGTCTCACAGAGCGACCATGTTGGCGGACTGCAGACTCAGTGAAGGACCATCTGCCTCTGCTGTACATTCTGTTTAAAGTCTCAGGACAAATAAAAACAAGACATCTTCGTGCGTCTCTACAGTCTCATCTTTCCTCTCTGCTTCAGTGAGCAGCTGAACGGTCAGCTGATTTTACACTGAAACCAGGAAGTGTCTGCAACAGGAAGCTGTCACCACAAACACTGAGTGTGACACCTCATCTTAGAGACACTAAAACTGCTTACATGATTTTACTTTGTATTAACTTCTGTTACGTGCCACAGAGTCTGTGTGGTTCTGTGTTCTCCTGTGTCCAGGTTCTGCTCCTCCCCCCTTGCAGATTGCAGTGATTGGCATCAGGTGCAGCTGCTCTGCTCTGAGTGTGAAGCAGGTCAGGACCAGTGGACCATTCAGCAGATGGAGGTGTGCATTTGGTCGTCTTTGTCAGGTATTTTGGACACTTGTTGTTAACTCTCATGTAATCTGACACATTTGTTAATAAAAGAACCTTTGTTTAAATCACTTCGTCTCAGTTTTCCTTCCTTCCTTTTTCTCCCAGGTAAATTTATTTAATGTTGCACCCCTCATCCCCTAGCACAACTTCCCTACAAAACATCATGTCCCATCAGCCCCAGCGTGTCCCTGTCTACCTGTCGGTGGTCTCCAGGAGTTTCTGGACGATGATTTCGAAAGATGAGGACAGACAGTAGGTGCTGGGCTCCTCCTGGTCCTCTGCAGCATCTGTGGCTTCATAGGCTGCTTCAGCCAGAGATGAGAAGGCCTGACAGGAGGGACGGAGACAGACAGAGGGACAGAGCCGGACCAGAAGACACAGAGACGATGTTAATTCACCCGCTTCAGACTGTGTTTGTCTTGAAGTCACAGTGTAACAACACGTCCTACTTGGAGGTGAACGAGCAAACATCAGATTGTTCCAGTTTTCCCTGGTGAAGACGTTCTAACCCTGCGTTTCCCAAACTTACTTCCTGCAGATTCACTTTTTTTAAAATGACAAACCATCACGATCCAATTCACAACAGGCCTCATCAATATGTCTTGGGCGAGTTCATGTATATAAATGCACTTTTTTTTATTGCCATTTCCACATCTACACCTCTTAAAAACGTCATAAATGAGAAAGAAATGCAGCCCAACTACAAATCTATTATTAGTTCCAAGAACTAAAAGGTTCCTCATGGACAAAACTGTGAAACTAATAATCTGTTTCCACCACAGGAACCATGTCAGGTCCTCCCAGAGTCCTGACCAGTGGAATCAGTACCTTTTTATACCTAAATCAACATGTATGTGCAGGTTTTTAAACACGGCTAAAGAAGCTAAAGACGACCGATCCTTTTCCTAGTTTGTCTGTTTGCTTTCTGACGTGTTGCCGGGAAGCTGAGACCGAACTTCACCGCTCACCCAGCAGACGTTGGAGGCCACTCTGGGCTCGGCCCCCAGGCCCTCAATCAGACACTGCAGCAGAGGGGCCAGGTACAGCTCGTTAATGGCGGCTTCAGGCAGCAGCTCACAGATCCGCCCCACCGTCCATGCCGTCGTGTCCCTGACCACCACACTGGGGTCCTTCATCAGCTCGATCAGGGTCGGCATCGCCTGCAGGACGGGACAGAAGATCTATTTAGTGACTGACCTGTGTGACGGGAGTTTAAAGCCGGTTATTTAGTGACTGACCTGTATGACGAGGGGTTTGAGCTGGTTGAGTTCAGGTCCTTCCAGGATGGATCCGAAGGCCATGACGGAGGCGTCTCTGTAGCGCCAGTCAGGGTGTTTGATGTGTTCTTTGATGAAGGGAAGAACATGAGGAACCACATCATCCTCACAGCAGGTGGCCAGCAGCATCAGACACACACCTGCTGCCTTACAGGGGTTCCAGTCATCATCGTCGTCATTCTCGTCCTGCAAAAGTCAAGGTCAAAGGTCATGTGAAGTGGTCAGCTGTTTATCTACAACACTGTGAGCAAAAAGGCCCAAACTTCAGAGAGGTCCTTGCATATTCAAACTTTAAAAAGAATTAGGACTGCCTGAAGAAAGAAACTCTTTTCTTTCCAACTAGAAAGTAGTTTCCACATGAAACTGCACACAACAAGGTTTGTGGATTATCTTGAGTAACCGTGTCATGATTCCTGGACGGAGACAGTTTGGAGTCTTTCAAATGTATTTTTGGGGGTGAACTGTCCCTTTACTCTTATTGAACATTTGATTTGACATATCCAGGTATTGATAAAAAGCAGGACTGCAGACAGAGTCCAGACGTGTTACCTGTTTTGTGAGGGTCTGGGTCAGGATGGGGACCAGGTACTGCAGGGCCCCTTTGGCATAGAATTTACTAGTGTGCTCTGGGGGACGTCCCTGCTCCGAGGCCTGCCATTGGATGAGAGCAAACAGGAAGACGGTCAAAAAGGAGGTGGTTTTGATGAACTGAGACTTTAAAAATGTGCACTTACACACCTCTGAGGCCTCGATGGCCAGGTCCATCTCCTCGTCACACACATTGGACCAGAACTCGATGCCCTGTAAGGCCACTTCATCGATGTCGCTCTTCATCGCCTCAATGGTGATCTGAGAGGAGGACAACATGGCAGATGAAACGAATGGATATATACACAAATTAAATACACAAAAGAGGTAGAAAGTAGTTAAAGTGACAAAAAGTGAATTAAAATCAAATCAGTTCAGTAGAAACCCAGTGAGCTCTCATTTAAAGTTAGTACTGGTCTTTACTGCAGTTCAACAACAATCGAAACATTTTATTTTGTAGGAACTGTGATGTGACGTTAGATCGACAAGAACGCAGCAGCCTGAAACTGGTAAAAACAACGAGGTGTAACTGACTTCATTTACCTTCTGACCCCTCCAGGAAGCTGCAGTTTTAACAATGCATGCAAACTTAACTCTGATTCTGTTCAATTACTGAATCTGACCAATCACAACTTCCAACTGTCGCTTCCCTCAAGTTCCAATCATAGCAGTTCCTTGTGCAAACGTCGTACACGTACGTTTCAACCAAGTCAAGGTTTCATTGTTTACTTTTGTTACTGACATTTATCAACACTTTGTACACCTTCGTATAAGTAAGTGCCACTCTGACAGAGTCAGTGTGAAAAACCCCTCGGCATTTCAGTTAAGTTACTCTGAACAGAGTGCAGATTTATTCACCCTCAGTGTTTCCTCGGCCCGCCGCTCCTAAATCCTAGCCGCCACTCCTTCAAATTTCTTTTCTTTTCTTTTTTTTTTTTTTTTATTGTTGACGCAAACACACCGCCGCCGCATCTCTCCGCCTTCAGAACAGACTCCTGTCGGTTACTTGCGAGCACTGAGGTAAACTGCAGGTAACTATCTTGCTCAGTATGGAAATATACTCGCGCGTACTCATTTGCATGATGCTAGCGTTGTTTGGGGGGCGCGGTCGTCAAGCACGTCAAGCACCTAGGCGACAGGGCGGAGTCAGAGGAGCGAATTCCCGAATTACAAATAAACAATAAAGCAGCGAATCACCGGCCGGAGAAGAGGTAGACGTAAGTTATTAGCTTGAGATAACTGGACATAGATTTTACAAGTTAAACAGACGTTCACATGTTGATGACCAGCTGACGTTACGTAACTTA